>NC_091285.1:230005792-230305792 GCF_032444005.1 Ranitomeya imitator | reverse complement strand
AGTTTACATTTTCAAAATGGGAAATTTGTGAAATCTGTAAACAGATCCGCATTCCCAAATATTCAGTCGCTATAGACTAAACCCTCTTATACTGCACATGTTCCTCATAATGCTAATTTTCCATTTTATAGTTTTAGAATTTTGAAATGTAATTGTATTTGGAAATGTTTTTCTTGTTTCTTCCAATAAATTATAATTAATCGTAAAGGTTATAAGTTATATATTTCTACTACCCAGAACGTTTTAGCAACGCTTAATATGATTTGTGAAGTTTGTGATACCAGCGTCAAAGCCACTCAGTGCATTTCACTGTACTGGGATAATAGTGTATCAGACAGAGGACCAATTGTAGATTTTATAAAATCACAGAGTAGCGATGATACAATCACAACTGACGTAATGAAAATAGTAATACTTATCTCCTTCCCTGTATTGAATAGAGCACAAGTATAGAAAACCTGTAATTGTCTTCAAAGCTAGACCACTGTTTGCTACTGATGAAGTACCCCATTTTGTTATGGAAAAATGAGGATCATTCTATTCTTTTTTTGCTTTGTTTTTTCCCTGACATCGAAACTAGACAAATGTTCACTATTTTACCCCACTGTCTCTACAGATGATTTCTAGTACACTGTATGCACTGTATGTATACATATGCTTGTGTGTATGTAGATATACATGTGTGTATATATATATATACAGTTAGGTCCATATATATTTGGACAGAGACAAAATTTTTCTAATTTTGGTTATAGACATTACCACAATTAATTTTAAACAAAACGATTCAGATGCAGTTGAAGTTCAGACCTTCAGCTTTCATTTGATGGTATCCACATTAAAATTGGATGAAGGGTTTAGGAGTTTCAGCTCCTTAACATGTGCCACCCTGTTTTTAAAAGGACCCAAAGTAATTGGACAGATTCAATAATTTTAAATAAAATGTTCATTTTTAGTACTTGATTGAAAACCCTTTGTTGGCAATGACTACCTGAAGTTTTGAACTCATGGACATCACCAGAAGCAGTGTTTCCACCTTTTTGATGCTCTGCCAGGCCTTCACTCCGGTGGTTTTCAGTTGCTGCTTGTTTGTGGGCCTTTCTGTCTGAAGTTTAGTCTTTAACAAGTGAAATGCATGCTCAATTGGGTTGAGATCAGGTGACTGACTTGGCCATTCAAGAATATTCCACTTCTTTGCTTTAATAAACTCCTGGGTTGCTTTGGCTTTATGTTTTGGGTCATTGTCCATCTGTAGTATGAAACGATGACCAATCAGTTTGGCTGCATTTGGCTGGATCTGAGCACACAGTATGTCTCTGAATACCTCAGAATTCATTCGGCTCCTTCTGTCCTGTGCCACATCATAAATAAACACTAGTGACCCAGTGCCACTGGCAGCCATGCATGCCCAAGCCATCACACTGCCTCCGCTGTGTTTTACAGATGATGTGGTTTCCTTTGGATCATGAGCTGTACCACGCCTTCGCCATACTTTTCTCTTTCCATCATTCTAGTAGAGGTTGATCTTGGTTTCATCTGTCCAAAGAATGTTCTTCCAGAACTGTGCTGACTTTTTTAGATGTTTTTTAGCAGAGTCCAGTCTAGCCTTTTTATTCTTGATGCTTATGAGTGGCTTGCACCGTGCAGTGAACCCTCTGTATTTACTTTCATGCAGTCTTCTCTTTATGGTAGATTTGGATATTGATACGCCTACCTCCTGGAGAGTGTTGGTCACTTGGTTGGCTGTTGTGAAGGGGTTTCTCTTCACCATGGAGATTATTCTGCGATCATCCACCACTGTTGTTCTCCGTGGGTGCCCAGGTCTTTTTGCATTGATGAGTTCACCAGTGCTTTCTTTCTTTCTCAGGATGTACCAAACTGTAGATTTTGTCACTCTTAATATTGCAGCAATTTCTCGGATGGGTTTTTTCTGTTTTCGCAGCTTAATGATGGCTTGTTTCACCTGCATGGAGAGCTCCTTTGACCGCATGTTTACTTCACAGCAAAACCTTCCAAATGCAAGCACCACAACTCAAATCAACTCCAGGCCTTTTATCTGCTTAATTGAGAATGACATAACGAAGGGATTGCCCACACCTGTCCATGAAATAGCCTTGGAGTCAATTGTCCAATTACTTTTGGTCCCTTTAAAAACAGGGTGGCACATGTTAAGGAGCTGAAACTCCTAAACCCTTCATCTAATTTTAATGTGGATACCCTCAAATGAAAGCTGAAAGTCTGAACTTCAACTGCATCTGAATTGTTTTGTTTAAAATTCATAGTGGTAATGTCTATAACCAAAATTAGAAAAATGTTGTCTCTGTCCAAATATATATGGACCTAACTGTATATATATATATATATATATATATATATATATATATATATATGTATATATATATATATATATATATAAATTATCTGAAGTGCTCGGCATTGTCTGGGCATAGTAAATATCTGTGGTTAGTTATAGCACCTCTTATTTTCCCATCACGCCTCTCATTTTCCCCCTCACATCTCTCATTTTTCCCCTCACTCCTCTTATTTTCCCCCCTCACTCCTCTCATTCCCCCCTAACACTTGTCATTTCGACCTCACATCTGTCATTTTCCGATCACTCCACTATTTTCTATCACTCCTCTCATTTTGCACTCACACCTTTTCATTTTCACCTCACACCCCTCATTTTCCCCTCAGTATATACATGTTTGTCATCTCCCTTATATATAGTATACACCTGTATGTCATCTCCTGTATATAGTATATACCTGTATGTCATCTCTTCTGTATATACTATATACCTTTATGTCATCTCCTCCTATATATAGTATATACCTGTATGTCATCTCCTCCTATATATAGTATATACCTGTATGTCATCTCCTGTATATAGTATATACCTGTATGTCATCTCCCCTGTAAATAGTATATACCTGCTGTATGTGATCTCCTCCTGTATATTGTATATACCTGTGTCATCTCCTCCTGTATATAGTATATACCTGTATGTCATCTCTTCTGTATATACTTTATACCTGTATGTCATCTCCTCCTATATATAGTATATACCTGTATGTCATCTCCTGTATATAGTATATACCTGTTTGTCATCTCCCCTGTATATAGTATATGCCTGCTGTATGTCATCTCCTGCTCTATATACCTATGTGTCATCTCCTCTTTTATATAGTATATACCTGTGTCATCTCCTGTATATAGTATATACGTGTGTCATCTCCTGTATATAGTATATACCTGTAAGCCATCTCTTCCTGTATATAGTGTATACCTGTCATCTCCTGTATATAGTATATACCTGTGTCATCTCCTCCTGTATATAGTATGTACCTGTATGTCATCTCCTCCTGTATATAGTATATACCTGTGCGTCATCTCCTCCTGTATAAAGTATATACCTGTGTCATCTGCTCCTGTATATAGTATATATCTGTGTCATCTCCACCTGTATATAGTATATACGTGTGTCATCTCCCCTGTATATAGTATACACCTGTGTCATCTCCTCCTGTATATAGTATATACGTGTCATCTCCTGTATATAGTATATATCTGTGTGTCATCTCCTGTATATAGTATGTACCTGTATGTCATCTCCTCCTGTATATAGTATATACCTGTGTGTCATCTCCTCCTGTATATAGTATGTACCTGTATGTCATCTCCTCCTGTATATAGTATATACCTGTGTGTCATCTCCTCCTGTATATAGTATATACATGTGTGTCCTCTCCCCTGTATATAGTATATATGTGTGTGTCATCTCCTCCTGTATACAGTATATACCTGTGTGTCATCTCCCCTGTATATAGCATATATGTGTGTGTCATCTCCCCTGTATATAGTATATACCTGTGTCATCTCCTCTTGGCTCTTCTGCTGCCATTTCCCATGGTGGCTTACAATTCTCCCATTCCCCGTGGCCCACAAACAGACCTGTTGGTGGAGTCGGCATACTCCTCTCCCCACAATGCACTTTCCAGGTCATCCCCCCAGTTCCATCGCTCTCATTTCCTTCTTTTGAAGTCCACACCATCAGGCTCTTCCTTCCCCTCTCCCTCAGAGTTGCGGTCATATACCGGCCCCCAGGCTCACCCACCCACTTCCTGGACCATTTTTCTGCCTGGCTGCCGCACTTCATGTCCTCAGAACTACCAACCCTTATCCTGGGAGACTTCAACATCCCCATTAACAGCGCCACTTCCACATCTGCATCCCAGCTTCTATCACTAAGGCTACGTTCACATTAGCGTTGCGCGCCGCTGCGTCGGCGACGCAACGCACGACGCACAAAAAAACGCGCGCAAACGCACGCAAAAACGCGTTTTGCGACACGTGCGTCGTTTTTTGACGAAAATCGGACGCACGAAAAATGCAACTTGTTGCATTTTCTTGCGTCCGACGCTAGCGTCGGAAACGACGCACGTGTCGGAAAACGCAACAAAAAAAACGCACGCATCCCCCATGTTAAACATAGGGGCGCGTCGCCGCTGCGTCGCCGCTGCGTCGCCGACGCAACAGCGACGCACATTAGCGGAACGCTAATGTGAACGTAGCCTAACCACTTCTCTAGGCCTCTCACAGCTCTCAACCTCTGAAACACACAAAGACGGTAACACCCTGGACCTGGTTTTCGCCCGGCTCTGCTCAATCTCCTACCTAGATAACTCACCGCTTCCCCTCTCTGACCACAACATTCTCTCCTTCACACTCACAAATCCTCGCTCACCCCAGCACCCTCCTACCTACCATTCAGTCAGAAATCTACATGCCATTAACCCTCATACACTTTCAGACTCCCTACACTCATCATTGTCCCCAATCTCTTTTTTTTCCGTCCTGATCTGGCTGTACATCATTTCAATGACTAGGGCAGCACGGTGGCGCAGTGGTTAGCACAGCAGCCTTGCAGCGCTGGAGTCCTGGGTTCAAGCCCCACTAAGGACAACATCTGCAAAGAGTTTGTATGTTCTCTCCGTGATTGCGCGGGTTTCCTCCAGGTACTCCGGTTTCCTCCCACATTCCAAAGACATACTGATAGGGAATTTAGATTGTGAGCCCCAACGGGGACAGCGCCGATAATGTGTGCAACCTGTAAAGCGCTGCGGAATATGTTAGCACTATATAAAAATAAAGATTATTTAAGATTATTAATGACATTCTTAGAAGCACCCTTGACCAAGTAGCTCCCCTCACCCTCAGAACCTGCAAACACAGAGTGAAACAGCCCTGGCTCACATCGCAAACCCGATTTCTCCAGCGATGCTCTAGGTGTGCTGAACGTTTATGGAGGAAAACACGCACACCAGAAGACTTCATACACTTCAAATTTATGTTAAGGACCTATAAGTTTCCCCTTCACCTTGTCAAACAGACCTACTTCACCACCCTGATCTCCTCACTATTGAACAACCCCAAGAAAATTTTTGACACCTTTCACTCCCTCCTCAGGCCAAAAGCACAAGCCCCTATCACAGACATTTGTGCTGATGACCTGGCCTCCCACTTTATAGAGAAAATAGACAATATCCGTCAGGAAATCCGCTCCCAATCACCAAGTTCAGTGACTCCCATCCATCCCTGCATTTCCCCTGGCTCACTCTCCACATTCGATCCCATCACAGAAGAAGTCTTCTCCAGGCTCCTCTCCTCCTCTTGTCCGACTAAATGCACCACCGACCCCATTCCCTCACATCTCCTCCAGTCTCTCTCTCCAGTCGTCACAACTCACCTAACTACAATCTTTAATCTCTCCCTCTCCTCTGGTATTTTCCCCTCCTCCTTCAAACACTCTATCATTACTCCATTACTAAAGAAACCCACCCTCGACCCATCATGCACAAATAACTACAGACCAGTCTCCAATCTCCCCTTCATCTCTAAACTCTTGGAGCGCCTGATATACTCCCGCCTTACCCGTTACCTCTCCACTCACTCCCTCCTAGACCCTTCACAGTCCGGTTTCTGCCCCCTACATTTGACAGAAACTGCACTCATCAAAGTGACCAATGACCTTCTGACAGCAAAACGTAATGGTGGCCACTCTCTGCTCATTCTCCTCGACCTTTCTGCAGCTTTCGATACTGTTGACCACCCTCTGCTACTCTCTAGGCTCTAGTCACTTGGCATTAAGGACACTGCTCTCTCCTGGTTCTCCTCCTATCTTTCTGACCGCTCCTTCAGTGTTCTGTTCTCTGGCTCCACTTCATCTCCTCTTCTTCTCACTGTCGGGGTACCTCAGGGCTCAGTCCTTGGCCCCCTTCTCTTCTCTCTACACGGCCCCAATTGGACAGACCATTAGCAGATTTTTCTTTCAGTACCATCTTTATGCCGATGACACACAACTATACACATTTTCCCCTGACCTTACCCCCACTGTACTACAGAACGCCACTGACTGTCTGTCTGCAGTCTCCAACATCATGTCTGCTCTCTATCTGAAACTCATCCTTTCCAAAACTGAACTTCTGCTCCAGCCATCTACTAACCTCCCTAAATCTGACATTTCCCTCTCCGTGGGTGGCACCATAATAACACCCCAGCAGCAGGCGCGCTATCTAGGTGTTATGTTTGACTCCGATCTCTCCTTCACCTCCCATATACAATCTCTTGCCCGCTCATGCCGCTTACACCTAAAGAACATCTCTAGAATCCGCCCTTTTCTCACCAAGGAAACAACAAAATCCCTCACTGTCACCCTGATCCACTCCCGCCTGGACTACTGTAATGCTCTACTAATTGGCCTCCCCCTTACTCGACTTTCCCCTCTCCAGTCTATCCTTAATGCAGCAGCAAAGGTCATCCATCTGGCTAGTCATTACTCGGACGCGTCCGCTCTTCGCCAGTCATTACACTGGCTGCCCATTCATTACAGGATACAATTCAAAGTACTTGTTCTCACCCACAAAGCTCTCCACAGTGCGGCACCCCCATGCATCTCCTCCCTCATTTCGGTCTATCGGCCTAGCCGACCGCTGCGCTCTGCAAATGACTTTCGACTAACCTCTGCACTAATCCGTACCTCCCACTCCCGACTCCAAGACTTCTCCCGCGCTGCGCCAATCCTCTGGAATGCTCTACCCCAAGATATTAGGACCATTCACAATTTGCATAGCTTTAGGCACTCGCTCAAAACATATTTGTTCAGAGCGGCCTATCACATTTAGTAATCAACGCCATGTTATGTTTGTGTGTGTGTAGCCCATTCACTATCTCCATCTATCCCCCACCCCCTGAAGATGGCTGGACCATCATTGTAAATACATCATTGTAAATACACACCTGTATTTTATATCTCCCCCACCTCATTGTAGATTGTAAGCTCTCACAAGCAGGGTCGTCTTATTTTGCTTTAATTATTGTATTGTTAACGTTGTTACTTATGACTGTTGTGTTTGAAACTGTTGAACTGTAAAGCGCTGCGGAATATGTATGTATATACCTGTGCCATCTCCCCTGTATATAGTATGTACGTGTGTCATCTCCCCTGTATATAGTATGTACCTGTGTGTCATCTCCTAATGTATATAGTATATACCTGTGTGTCATCTCCTCCTGTGTATAGTATATACCTGTCATCTCTCCTGTATGTAGTATATATCTGTGTCATCTCCCTTGTATATAGTATATACGTGTGTCATCTCCTCCTGTATATAGTATATACCTGTGTGTCATCTCCCTTGTACATAGTTTATACCTGTGTCATCTCCTCCTGTATATAGTATATACCTGTGTCATCTCATCCTGTATATAGTATATACCTGTGTCATCTCCCCTGTATATAGTATGTACCTGTGTCATCTCCCTGTATATAGTATGTACCTGTGTCATCTCACCTGTATATAGTATGTACCTGTATGTCATCTCCCCTGTATATAGTATATACCTGTTTCATCTCTTCCTGTATATAGTATATACCTGTGTGTCATCTCATGTATATAGTATATACCTGTTTCATCTCCTCCTGTATATAGTATATACCTGTGTGTCATCTCCTCCTGTGTATAGTATATACCTGTGTGTCATCTCTCCTGTATGTAGTATATATCTGTGTCTCATCTCCCTTGTATATAGTATATATCTGTATGTCATCTCCTCCTGTATTAGACCGCGTTCACACGTTATTTGCTCAGTATTTTTACCTCAGTATTTGTAAGCTAAATTGGCGCCCTGATAAATCCACAGCTCCCCCCCCCCCCCCCCCGGCAGTATATATTAGCTCACACATACACATAATAGACAGGTTATGTGACTGGCAGCTGCCGTATTTCCTATATGGTACATTTGTTGCTCTTGTAGTTTGTCTGCTTATTAATCAGATTTTTATTTTTGATGGTTAATACCTGACTTGTGTGTGTTTTAGGGCGAGTTTCATGTGTCAATTTGTGTGTGTTGAGTTGCATGTGGCGAAATGCATGTAGCGACTTTTGTGAGATGAGTTTTGTGTGGCGACATGCGTGTAGCAACTTTTTGTGTGTCGAGTTGCATGTAACAGGTTAGTGTAGCAAGTTGTGTGCAGCAAGTTTTGCGCATGGCGAGTTTTGCGCTTGGCGAGTTTTATGTGTGGTGCATTTTGAGTATGTGCAAGTTTTGTGTGAGGCAACTTTTGCGCATGTGGCAATTTTTCCACGTGTGCAAGTTTTGCGGAGGTGAGTTTTCCATGGGGTGAGTTTTGCACGTGTGACGAGTTTTGCGTGAGCCTAGTTTTGCATGTGGCGAGTTTTGAGCTACGACTTTTGTGTTTTGACTTTTATGTGGTGAGGTTGGTGTATGTGTGGTGAAATGTGTGCTGAGGATGGTATATGTGTTCAAGCACGTGGTAGTGTGTGGCGCATTTTGTGCGTGCGTTCATATCCCTGTGTGTGGTGAGTGTTCCATGTCGGGGCCCCACCTTAGCAACTGTACGGTATATACTCTTTGGTGCCATCGCTCTCACTCTTTAAGTCCCCCTTGTTCACATCTGGCAGCTGTCAATTTGCCTCTAACACTTTTCCTTTCACTTTCTCCCCATTATGTAGATAGGGGCAAAATAGTTTGGTGAATTGGAACGCGCGGGGTTAAAATTTCACCTCACAACATAGCCTATGACGCTCTCGGGGGTCCAGGCGTGTGATTGTGCAAAATTTTGTGGCTGTAGCTGCGACGGTGCAGATGTCAATCCCGGACATACACACATACACGCACAAACACACACACATTCAGCTTTATATATTAGATATATATAATCTGTGTTTGTGTATATACAGTATGTGTATATATATATATATATATATATATATATATATATATGCTCATACTGTGTATAGGAGGCTATGTGGGGACTCATGCTTTATATTGAGGGCTCATACTGTATCTAGGGAGCTATATGTGTGCACATACTGTATCTAGGGAGCTATGTGCACACTCATACCGTATATAGGAGCCTATGGGGGCTCATACTGTATCTAGGGAGCTATGTGGAGGTTCAAACTATATCTATGGAGCTATGTGAGGGCTCATTCTGTACATTGGGGGCTGTGTGTTGGCTCATAATGTATATGGGGTTATATGGCGGCTCATGTTGTATATGGAGATCTATGTGGGGGCTCGTAATGTATATAGGAGGCTGTATAAGAGCTCATACTGTATATAGGGAGTTGTGGGGGCTCATACTGTAGATAGAAATCTGTGAGGGCTCATACTGTATAAGGTGGACTATATGAGGGAATCTGTGTGAGGGAGTTATGTGAAGGCTCATACTGTATACTATATAGAGGGCTATGTGAGGGCTCATTCTGTATATAGGGGGATGTCAGCATACTTAATTCTGCTCAATAATAAGTTATAGAAATTATAACTATTTTTATATTAATTGTATGATAATGTTAGTATTGCGCAGAATTCATTTCAGCCTATTGGTTAGGCCTCTACAAAAGTCAAAATATCTCATGTGGCCCCTTGGGAAAATTGATCTCCCACACCTGCTCTATTATCTATAGCGCTATGTTATGTATAGTGCTGTACATAAGGGTAAAATTTGATTGGTGCTCTGTCACTTTCCATCTACAGATGAGAACCTGTGTCTCACTCACATGACCTATCACATGACCTATCAAAGGGGATCATGTGATACATTACGTGATATACAGTATATCGGGAACCTGGGGGGGCCACACCTTCTAAATTACCAGGGGCCCTGGCTACTCTTAGGGTACCGTCACACTATACGATTTACCTACGATCACGACCAGCGATATGACCTGGCCGTGATCGTAGGTAAATCCTAGTGTGGTCGCTGGAGAGCTGTCACACAGACAGCTCTCCAGCGACCAACGATGCCGAGGTCCCTGGGTAACCAGGGTAAACATCGGGTAACTAAGCGCAGGACCGCGCTTAGTAACCCGATGTTTACCCTGGTTACAAGTGTAAAACTAAAAAAAAACAAACAGCACATACTTACATTCTGGTGTCCGTCAGGTCCCTTGCCGTCTGCTTCCCGCACTCACTGACTGCCGGCCGTAAAGTGAAAGTGAAAGCACAGCCGCTGTGCTCTGCTTTCACTTTACAGCCGGCAGTCACAGTGCGGGAAGCAGACGGCAAGGGACCTGACGGACACCAGAATGTAAGTATGTGCTGTTTGTTTTTTTTTAGTTTTACGCTTGTAACCAGGGTAAACATCGGGTTACTAAGCGCGGTCCTGCGCTTAGTTACCCGATGTTTACCCTGGTTACAAGCGAACGCATCGCTGGATCGCATCGCTAGATCGGTGTCACACACACCGATCTAGCGATGACAGCGGGAGATCCAGCGATGAAAGAAAGTTCTAAACGATCTGCTACGACGTACGATTCTCAGCAGGATCCCTGATCGCTGCTGCGTGTCAGACACAGCGATATCATAACGATATCGCTGGAACGTCACGAATCGTACCGTCGTAGCGATCGAAATGGTATAGTGTGACGGTACCCTTAATCTGCCACTGTGTACAGTATATGTGTGTATGTATGTATGTATGTATATACCGTGTGTATATATATATATATATATATATATATATATATGTACATATATATATATACATATATATATATACACACATATATAGATAGGCGCCTTTTCACAGCGGCAATTAAGGGTACTTAAACCACAGCGCCGTTAATTAACGGCGCTGTGGAAAAAGTGTATAGTGCCACCCAGAGTCGGAACTTCCCCAACCCTGGTGTTGTGATCGCCGTTATTTATGGTATAAAGGCGACTGCAAAAAGAGAAAGTCCAATATTCCATTTATTTTTCTCCTCTGATGTGTTCGCACATCAGAGGAGAGAGAAATAGGGTCCCCCGATCGCCCCCTTGTACTCCTGGAGTCTAGGAATCCCCCCGTGATGTCCCCTGACGTCTTCTTACGGGAGAAAATGGCAGGTGCATGCGCTGTGCGCTCGCCGAGATGGCGCCATCATTGATTCCAGCCAATTTTGCGTTCAACAAGTCAAATGGTGCTCTCTCCCTTCTGAGCCATGGCATGCACCCAAACAGTGGCTTTCCCCCACAAATGGGGTATAGGCATACCCAAGAGAAATTGCACAACAAATGTTGTGGTCCATTTTCTCCTGATACCATTGTCAAAATAAAAAAAAATAGTTCTAAAGTAAATTTTTGGTGAAGAAAAGTAAAATATTCATTTTTTCCTTCCACATTGCTTTAGTTCTCGTGAAGCACATGAAGGTTTAACCCCTTAGCGACCGCCGATACGCCTTTTAACGGCGGCCGCTAAGGGTACTTAAACCACAGCGCCGTTAATTAACGGCACTGTGGAAAAAGTCCATAGCGCCCCCCAGAGGCCGATTTTCTCCGGGGTCTCGGCTGCCGAGGGTAGCCGAGACCCCAGAGAACATGATTCGGGGGGTTTTTAACCCACCCCGCATTTGCGATCGCCGGTAATTAACCGTTTACCGGCGATCGCAAAAAAAAAAAAAAAAAGCGATCTCTTTTTAATTTCTCTGTCCTCCGATGTGATCGCACATCGGAGGACAGAGAAAAGGGGTCCCAGGTGGCCCCCCAATACTCACCTAGCTCCCCCGATGCTCCTCGTGTCTCCCGGTGGGCGCCGCCATCTTCAAAATGGCGGGCGCATGCGCAGTTCGCCCGCCGGCCGGCACCGGGAGAGTCTTTGGGGTCTCGGCTGCCGGGGGTAGCCGAGACCCCAAAGAGCATGATTGGGGTCGGTATTACCGACCCCTGTTTTGCGATCGCCGGTAATTAACTGTTTACCGGCGACCGCAAAAAAAAAAAGTAAAGTGTAATTCTCTGTCCTCTGATGTGATCGCACATCAGAGGACAGAGAAATAGGGGATTCGGGGACCCTAGCATACTCACCTAGGTCCCTGGATCCTCTTGCTGCTCCTCCTGGCCGCCGGCAGCAGAACATGGTGGACGCATGCCCAGTGCGCCCGCCATCTGTCTCCATCTGCCGGCCGGCAGGAGAACAGCAGTTGGGGCTAAAATTAGGGGTAGGGGTAGGGTTAGGGGTAGGGTTAGGGCTAGGGTTAGGGCTAGGGTTAGGGCTAGGGTTAAGGCTAGGGTTGGGGCTAAATTTAGGGTTAGGGTTGGGGCTAAATTTAGGGTTAGGGTTGGGGCTAAACTTAGGGTTAGGCTTCTTTCACACTTACGTCGGTACGGGGCCGTCGCAATGCGTCGGCCCGACATACCGACGCACGTTGTGAAAATTGTGCACAACGTGGGCAGCAGCTGTAGTTTTTCAACACATCCGCTGCCCAATCTATGTCCTGGGGAGGAGGGGGCGGAGTTACGGCCACGCATGCGCGGTCAGAAATGGCGGATGCGACGTACAAAAAAACGTTTCATTGAACGTTTTTTTGTGCCGACGCTCCGCCAAAACACAACTGATCCAGTGCACGACGGACGCGACGTGTGGCCATCCGTCACGATTCGTCGGCAATACAAGTCTATGGGCAAAAAACGCATCCTGCGGGCACATTTGCAGGATCCGTTTCTTGTCCAAAACGACGGATTGCGACGGAATGCCAAACGACGCAAGTGTGAAAGTAGCCCTAGGGCTAGGGTTAGGGTTGGGGCTAAAGTTAGGGCTAGGGTTGGGGCTAAAGTTAGGGTTAGAGCTGGGATTAGGGTTAGGGTTTGGATTAGGGTTGGTATTAGGGTTAGGGTTGGCATTAGGGTTACGCTTGGGATTAGGGTTAGGTTTGGGATTAGGGTTAAGGTTAGGGTTGTGATTAGGGGTGTATTGGGATTTAAGTTAGGTTTGAGGTTAGGGTTGAGATTAGGATTAGGGGTGTGTTGGATTTAGGGTTTTGATTAGGGTTATGGTTAGGGTTGACATTAGGGTTGTTTTGGGGTAAGGGTTGTGATTATGGTTAGGGTTAGTGATTATGATTATGGATGAGGTTGGGATTAGGGTTAGGGGTGTGTTGGGGTTAGGGTTGGAGCTAAAATTGGGGGGTTTCCACTGTTTAGGTACATCAGGGGGTCTCCAAACACGACAGCCAATTTTGTGCTCAAAAAGTCAAATGGTGCTCCCTCCCTTCTGAGCTCTGCCGTGCGCCCAAACAGTGGGTTACCCCCACATATGGGGCATCAGCGTACTCGGGATAAATTGGACAACAACTTCTGGGGTCCAATTTCTCTTGTTACCCTTGTGAAAATAAAAACTTGGGGGCTACAAAATCTTTTTTGTGAAAAAAAAAATATTTTTTATTTTCACGACTGCATTCTAAACTTCTGTGAAGCACTTGGGCATTCAAAGTTCTCACCACACATCTAGATAAGTTCCTTGGGGGGTCTAGTTTCCAAAATGGGGTCACTTGTGGAGGGTTACTACAGTTTAGGTACATCAGGGGCTCTGCAATCGCAACATAATGCCCACAGACCATTCTATCAAAGTCTGCATTCCAAAAAGGCGCTCCTTCCCTTCCGAGCTCTGCCGTGCGCCCAAACAGTGGTTTACCCCCACATATGGTGCATCAGCGTACTCGGGATAAATTGGACAACAACTATTGCAGTCCAATTTCTCCTGTTACCCTTGTGAAAATAAAAACTTGGGGGCTACAATATCTTTTTTGTGGAAAAAAAAATATTTTTTATTTTCACGACTCTGTATTCTAAACTTCTGTGAAGCACTTGGGCATTCAAAGTTCTCACCACACATCTAGATAAGTTCCTTGGGGGGTCTAGTTTCCAAAATGGGGTCACTTGTGGAGGGTTTCTACTGGTTAGGTACATCAGGGGCTCTGCAAACGCAACATAATACCCGCAGACCATTCTATCAAAGTCTGCATTCCAAAACGGCGCTCCTTCCTTCCGAGCTCTGCCGTGCGCCCAAACAGTGGTTTACCCCCACATATGGGGTACCAGCATACTCAGGACAAATTGGACAACAACTTTTGGGGTCCAATTTCTCTTGTTACCCTTGTGAAAATAAAAATTTGGTGGCTAAAAAATCTTTTTTGTGGAAAAAAAAAATATTTTTTATTTTCACGGCTCTGCATTATAAACTTCTGTGAAGCACTTGGGCATTCAAGGTTCTCACCACACATCTAGATAAGTTCCATGGGGGGTCTAGTTTCCAAAATGGGGTCACTTGTGGGGGATTTCTACTGTTTAGGCACATCAGGGGCTCTCCAAACGCGACATAGCGTCCGATCTCAATTCCAGCCAATTCTACATTGAAAAAGTAAAACAGCACTCCTTCTCTTCCAAGCTCTGCGGTGCGCCCTAACAGTTGTTTACCCCCACATATTGGGTATCAGCATACTCAGGAGAAATTGCACAACAACTTTTGTGGTCTAATTTCTCCTGTTACCCTTGTGAAAATAAAAATTTGTGAGCAAAAATATCATTTTTGTAGAAAAAATGCGATTTTTTTTTTTTCACGGCTCTACGTTATAAACTTCTGTGAAGCACTTGGGGGTTCAAAGTGCTCACCACACATCTAGATAAGTTCCTTAAGGGGTCTAGTTTCCAAAATGGTGTCACTTGTGGGGAGTTTCCACTGTTTAGGTACATCAGGGGCTCTCTAAATGTGACATGGTGTCCGATCTCAATTACAGCCAATTCTGCATTGAAAAAGTCAAACGGCGCTCCTTCACTTCTAAGTTCTGCGGTGCGCCCTAACAGTGGTTTACCCCCACATATGGGGTATTGGCGTATTCAGGAGAAATTGCATAACAAAATTTATGGTTACATTTCTGTTTTTACACTTGTGAAAATAAAAAAAATGGTTCTGAATTAAGATGTTTGCAAAAAAAAGTTAAATGTTCATTTTTTCCTTCCACATTGTTTCAGTTCCTGTGAAGCACGTAAAGGGTTAATAAACTTCTTGAATGTGGTTTTGAGAACCTTGAGGGGTGTAGTTTTTAGAATGGTGTCACACTTCATTATTTTCTATCATATAGACCCCTCAAAATGACTTCAAATGTGATGTGGTCCCTAAAAAAAAATGGTGTTGTAAAAATGAGAAATTACTGGTCAACTTTTAACCCTTATAACTCCCTAACAAAAAAAAATTTTGTTTCCAAAATTGTGCTGATGTAAAGTAGACATGTGGGAAATGTTATTTATTAACTATTTTTCATGACATATCTCTCTGATTTAAGGGCATAAAAATACAAAGTTTGAAAATTGCAAAATTTTAAAAATTTTCGCCATATTTCCGTTTTTTTCATAAATAATCGCAAGTAATATCGAAGAAATGTTACCACTAACATGAAGTACAATATGTCACGAAAAAACAGTCTCAGAATCAGCGGGATCCGTTGAAGCGTTCCAGAGTTATAACCTCATAAAGTGACAGTGGTCAGAATTGCAAAAATTGGCCTGGTCATTAAGTACCAAATTGGCTCTGTCACTAAGGGGTTAATAAACTTCTTGAATGTGGTTTTGCGCACCTTGAGTTTTTTGTTATATTGACTCCCCAAAGTCACTTCAAATGTGAGGTGGTCCCTAAAATAAATGGTTTTGTAAATTTTGTTGGAAAAATGAGAAATTGCTGGTTAACTTTTAACCCTTATAACGTCCTAACCCAAAAAAATGTTGTTTCCAAAATTATGCTGATGTAAAGTAGACATGTGGGAAATGTTATTTATTAATTTGTGTAACACCATTTTCTGATTTAAGGATATAAAAATTCAAAGTTTGAAAATTGCAATATTTTCAAAATTTTCACCATATTTCCGTTTTTTTCATAAATAAACGCAAGTCATATCTAAGAAATTTTACCGACAACATGAAGTACAGTATGTCACAAAAAAACATTTTCAGAATCACTGGGATCCATTGAAGCGTTCAGAGTTATAACCACATAAAGTGACAGTGGTCAGAATTGTAAAAATTGGCTTGGTCATTAAGCTACAAATTGGCTCTGTCACTAATGGTATGTATATATTACAAACTCTAGAAATGAATTTTTTATGTAAACTGAAGAAAATGTACCATCAATCTCATTCCACAGAATTTTTTGCTCTTCTATTACAATTTTTTCACGGATTTAGTACAATTTTTCAACACATTGCTGTTATTCATAGACTGCACACAGATTGCACATGGAGGCCTTCCGTGTTCCGTCCGTTATTTTGATAAACCCATGGACATACAGTTAGGGCCAGAAATATTTGGACAGTGACACAAGTTTTGTTATTTTAGCTGTTTACAAAAACATGTTCAGAAATACAATTATATATATAATATGGGCTGAAAGTGCACACTCCCAGCCTCAATACGATAGTTTCCACATCCAAATCGGAGAAAGGGTTTAGGAATCATAGCTCTGTAATGCATAGCGTCCTCTTTTTCAAGGGACCAAAAGTAATTGGACAATGGACTCTAAGGGCTGCAATTAACTCTGAAGGCGTCTCCCTCGTTAACCTGTAATCAATGAAGTAGTTAAAAGGTCAGGGGTGGATTCCAGGTGTGTGGTTTTGCATTTGGAAGCTGTTGCTGTGAGCAGACAACATGCGGTCAAAGGAACTCTCAATTGAGGCAGAACATCCTGAGGCTGAAAAAAAAGAAAAAATCCATCAGAGAGATAGCAGACATGCTTGGAGTAGCAAAATCAACAGTTGGGTACATTCTGAGAAAAAAGGAATTGACTGGTGAGCTTGGGAACTCAAAAAGGCCTGGGCGTCCACGGATGACAACAGTGGTGGATGATCGCCGCATACTTAATTTGGTGAAGAAGAACCCGTTCACAACATCAACTGAAGTCCAGAACACTCTCAGTGAAGTAGGTGTATCTGTCTCTAAGTCAACAGTAAAGAGAAGACTCCATGACAGTAAATACAAAGGGTTCACATCTAGATGCAAACCATTCATCAATAACAAAAATAGACAGGCCAGAGTTAAATTTGCAGAAAAACACCTCAAGAAGCCAGCTCAGTTCTGGAAAAGTATTCTATGGACAGATGAGACAAAGATCAACCTGTACCAGAATGATGGGAAGAAAAAAGTTTGGAGAAGAAAGGGAACGGCACATGATCCAAGGCACACCACATCCTCTGTAAAACATGGTGGAGGCAACTTAATGCATGGGCATGCATGGCTTTCAATGGCACTGGGTCACTTGTGTTTATTGATGACATAAGAGCAGACAAGAGTAGCCGGATGAATTCTGAAGTGTACCAGGATATACTTTCAGCCCAGATTCAGCCAAATGCTGCAAAGTTGATTGGACGGCGCTTCATAGTACAGATGGACAATGACCCCAAGCATACAGCCAAAGCTACCCAGGAGTTCATGAGTGCCAAAAAGTGGAACATTCTGCAATGGCCAAGTCAATCTCCAGATCTAAACCCAATTGAGCATGCATTTCACTTGCTCAAATCCAGACTTAAGACGGAAAGACCCACAAACAAGCAAGACCTGAAGGCTGCGGCTGTAAAGGCCTGGCAAAGCATTAAGAAGGAGGAAACCCAGCGTTTGGTGATGTCCATGGGTTCCAGACTTAAGGCAGTGATTGCCTCCAAAGGATTTGCAACAAAATATTGAAAATAAAAATATTTTGTTTGGGTTATGTTTATTTGTCCAATTACTTTTGACTTCCTAAAATGTGGAGTGTTTGTAAAGAAATGTGTACAATTCCTACATTTTCTATCAGATATTTTTGTTCAACCCTTCAAATTAAACGTTACAATCTGCACTTGAATTCTGTTGTAGAGGTTTCATTTCAAATCCAATGTGGTGGCATGCAGAGCCCAACTCGCGAAAATTGTGTCACTGTCCAAATATTTCTGGCCCTAACTGTATATGGGTAACTTTTCCTTTTGATGCAGAAATGGAGATGTCTCCTCCAAAAAACACAGACTGAACAGTTCCATAGATTATAATGAGTATGTGTTCTATCCATAGCCCCTCTCTGACAGCTGATGGAATAGTATGTCAGCTTGCAGTATCCCCCGCTTTGAGGTGGGCTCCGGCGGTGAGCCTACCTCAAAGCCGCGACATGTCAGCTGCTTTCAACAGCTGACATGTGCCCGCAATGGGCGCGAGCGGAATCGCAATTCGCCCGCCCATTAACTAGTTAAATGCCGCTGTCAAACTCTGACAGCGGCATTTAGCAACCGCTGCCGGCGCGTGCGGCCGGAAGTACTCACACCGCTGACCCCCATCACATGATTGGGGGTAATCGGTGCGTTGACATCACAACCAGAGGTCTCCTCGAGACTTTTATGGTTGTTGATGGAAGATTGCTATGAGCTCCACCCTGTGGTCGGTGCTCATAGCAATGCTGTAATTCTGCTGCATAGAGGTGATCTGTTGCATAGAGGCGATCTGTGCATCACCTCTATATACCAGAGGCGATCGAGTAGTGCATGCCTCTAGCCTCCCATGGAGGCTATTGAAGCATGCCAAAATTTTTAAAAAAGTGTTTAAAGATAAAAAAAAATAAAAAAAAATTAAAAGTTCACATCACCCCCTTTCACCCCAATCAAAATAAAACAATAAAAGAAAAATCAAACCTACATATATTTGATATCGCCGCGTTCAGAATCGCCCAATCTATCAATTAAGAAATGGATTAACCTGATCGCTAAACAGCGTAGCGAGAAAAAAAATCAAGCTGTCAAAATTATTTTTTTGGGTCGCCTCGACATTGCATTGAAATGCAATAATGGGCGATCAAAAGAACGTACCTACATAAACGTGGTATAATTAAAAACGTCAGCTCGGCACACAAAATATAAGCCCTCACCCGACCCAGATCACGAAAAATGGAGACGCCACGGGTAACAGAAAATTGTGCATTTAATGAGCCTAGCAAAAAAGCCAAACAAAAAACAAGTGTGGGATTGCATTTTTTTTGCAATTTCACCGCACTTGGATTTATTTTCCTGTTTTCAGTTATACGACATGGTAAAACCAATGGTATCGTTCAAAAGTACAACTCGTCCCGCAAAAACAAGCCCTCACATGGCCACATTGACGGAAAAATAAAAAAGTTATGGCTCTGGAAAGAAGGGAAGTGAAAATCGAAAAAAGCTCCGGGGGTTAAGCACCAAACACATTCTTGACTCAACGATGTCCAAATGAGGCCTTACACATGCCTTGTATCTGTCCTTATCCTGGATACATAGAGGAATAATTTGCCCAGTTACTTTTTTACAACATGTTTGTGAACTTTTCTACTTCTGCTTTTTTGATTTCTGAGCAGTAAATTTGATATTACACTGGATACAGAACTCCAACTGACTTGTAGATGGAGGCCTGCAGAGTGTGTGACAGGAACTACGCGGGTTATAATGAGAAGGCAAATGCAGAGATTACAATCTGCTTTTTCTTTGGCGGATACGTTCTGATTTTTTTTTTTTCAGCTTATCTGACTCAGTACAAACAGCCACATGTCTTTCTAATGTTATAATAAACCTGCAATATATTAATCTACTATAAATCACCATTTTGGATGGGTTAGAAATACAATTTTAGAGTTATCTTTAACAGATATTAAGTATAACTAGATGCAGTTTATGGAGAAATTCTGTGCATTGAAGCGTGTAATAGGTTATCAGTGATTGTAAAAACGTATGTTATGTGGAAACAGAGCACGACACACAGCATGGGGTGTTTCAATTCATTAATGTTGAATTTTTCACTTAATTGATCGTAATTTTGTGTCCTATGTAAAATCCACCAGCGTACTAATAAATAATTCTGGCAGTCCCTAATTAACTCATCAGGATGTGGATGGCCATGTGTAGCATCGCTTAAAGGCGATGCCCTGCAGGCCCATTAACTTCTCAATAAAACTAATTAGAGTGACTCCAGCCTGACATTGCATCAAAGGTTAAACTGTATTCCATATATCTAGTGTCCTTTGGTGTCTAGCTAAGCTAAGAGAATTTTGGCTTTGTGTTGTTCCTAGTGGGAATTTAGTTTTGATATTCTAATTATTTTAGCTAAGCATATGGTCACAAGCAGCCAAAATAATTGTGGCTGAAGAACAATTGAGAAGAAGGTTCCTTCCAAGTTCCTTGGCTTCCCACTCAAAGTTTTCCACAGCACATCTTAATGCAAGGTCCCTATAAATCAGGTATGACCAGGCAGTTAAAGGATTACACAAACTCTGGTAGATAGAATACTAGCATTCCGTGCAGAGATGATATTTGCAGTCTTTCCAGAGCTGGAACAATGAAATCATAAATTCCAACTGGAACTAAAGTTGACAAATTGCTCTAGCGGCAAATATAGCTTTACAGACTGGTTTCAGTCTTCACCTGATAACGGTATGTTTATCCCAGCATGAGCAGAGCTGTCTTAGCTGGAGAAATGTTCCCTATGCTATTCAATTTTTCTCTGCATTTTACTTTATAACTTGTCATATTTTGAGTTGTGATGTAGTAAACAAGACTCAAGACAAAGACTTTTCTCCCATATCTTTTCTGATAAAATCCGGAAGGAAAGGCATGCTTGGAAATAATTATTTCTTGACCCTTCGAGAAGAGTTGGACGATGTGCTTGTGTCCTGTGCCATGCTGATAACATTTTGAGGACTTTGATTATGACATTTGTTGTCAGCGGTTACATGTTGATGTTAAGGGACTTGCCTCCTTCCTCTCAATGTGATAAGTGTGATTCACAATGTGCTTATCTAGAACAGTCTTTTCAAATCCTTTACGGATTTGGATGGGTAATTATGATGTGTTCATACCTTCATTTTTTTCCATTGAGATATACAAGCCAATTTATTATACCTCAAATGGGATTTTCTGTGTCAGACACAATTTAAAGCAATGATTGAAAAGAAATAGCAAGTCATATTGTGATTGGTTCATAGGGATTGTCTCAGGACCAACACTGATTCTAGGATATGTTAGTAATGTTCAGTCGGCAGAGGTCCAACTGCTGTGACCACTTATCAGTCTCTGGAAGAAGATGGCTGTAGTGCTAGAAAAGTGCCCTGCCAACTTGTGTCCTGTTGGCTCCGTTTTCTCAAGAGTACCCATGATCTGGCCATTTTTTTGCAATGTGACAACTCCTTTATAAAGTTTGTCTAATGGCACATAACACTTATTGCTAAACTTAATCATTTTCGTTGGCTCTTATATGTATATGTTAGAATAAGTGTTTGAAGCAAATAGCGAATATAGAAAACTACATCCAGATATTTCGGCTGTGCTGCCTCATTCACTTTTTATGTCTAGATTGCTTCCAATACAATCAAATGTGATTTTTCTGCAATTCTAATTTTGGGGGGAATTTTTGTGCTTGAGCCATCTTCTCATTTGTAAATCTATCTCTAAATCTCAAAAGCATGTGAACGTTCCAGAGAAAAATAATTCCTGTTCCCATCAATCACAGCAAATTAACAAAACATTTTTGCCAATACAAAATCCTCTGGAGAATAGTGATCTGAAAGAATAACCTAAATAATTTCATTGTAGTTCTAAAATTGCTCTCTCGGAGGAAGTAGAACAATTGACCATAAAGCTTGTGGTTGTTTTTAAAGTGTGCCTGACCTGTAATCTTTTACCTATAAACACATAAATCAGTTTTTCCTGTTTTAAGTGTACTTTTTCTACTCTTTTTGTAATACAATCTGTCTTGCTGGTGATTAAAAGTATCAAAACTTGACGTGTCAATGGTCACAATGGGTTTAAATAAACCTCTTTCTGCAAATTTAAAAGGATCGGGTGGGAATGCTCAGCACTGTCAAAAACAGCTGGGTATCCTGGAGAGGACAGATTAGAAATATGTTGAGGACATTTTTCAAGATTCTGACAGTAGGATCTAGCTATTTTATTATTATTATTAGTCATTTTTATAGCGCCATTTATTCCATGGTACTTTACATGTGAAAAGGGGGCAAATATAGACAATTTTTAGGTTGTTTTTCTAGTTTATAACTATAATGACAAGCAGTCATACATAAGAACTGCAGACAAAAATAGTACTATACCTTTGCTTAAAATTTAGCTTCAGGTATTTTATATGTATTTCTGAAGCAATAATAAATTCTGTCCCAAATGTTGACTTAGCCTTTAAGGTCACATATTGTATCCTAAACTATACGGGTGTATGATTGCATTCTTATTAGAGATGATTTATCTGTAGCTTAAACTTGTGCTACTTATCATTTCAAAAAAGAAGGCTTTCTTTAACATTCTCTTGTAAATTCTTCATATTATCTTTGCCTTTTGTTTCTATTCCTACGAGACACATGAACTTCTAGAAAGAAACTGCTTTGCATTGTAAATCTCCCAAATGAGGTTGGCTCAATTCAGAAAGTTCAGACACTATGAAATGCGGTGTATCCCCTTTCAGATTAACTGTAAAGAGAATGAACTTAAGAACTTCCTTCCGCCCTTTCCACAGTGACTCAATGTTTTCCCCTCCGTATCTTTACTTAACACATGAATAACTTTGTGTCTGCTACTCCTATCAAGCTTTTTGCTTGATACAAAATGTTTTAGCATAAAGTTACTGATACAAGTAACATTGAACCCATATCTGATTTTTTTTTTTTTTTTACAGGGGAAGCCTACATGAGGTTAAACAAGGTGTCTGAAGCCGAGCAATGGTACACAGAGTCTCTAAGATCAAAGCCCGACCACATCCCAGCACATCTTACTTATGGCAAGCTTCTGACCCTTACGGTGAGAGAAGACCATTTACTTGTAACTCTTTTTATAGTGCAAGTTCTTTAGAATAACTTCACAGAAAAAGTTAGCAAGATTGCAATGAATTTTCTTTGTACTGTATTTTAGAAAATGAAGGCTTCTGTGGTTTGATTGTTCCTAAGTTGGCTGGTCGGCTAAGCATTTGCCGGTTTATGAATTTTTCTGCTTTAGTTGATCAAATTTTGTGCAAATCTATATATATAAAGTTGAGTGTATGTATGTGTGTATGTATCGAGCCACGCCCATTCCGCATAGCAGGCACAGTCCACATCTAGCTCTGTCATGTCTAGAATGGAGTTGCTCCTGTAAGTTATGAAGTCAAGGGAGGAGCCTCATGGATAGAGAATAGAGATGTGAGGGGGAACATGTGAGAAGGGAGGTGCTGCTGCAGTATGAGACTGTGTATAGAGAAGAGTGAGGCGCTGCAGGTGGAGGCTGTGTATAAGGCCACATTCACATGTTCAATATTTGGTCAGTATTTTACAAGCCAAAATCACGAGTGGGAGAAAAATGCAGAAGTGGTGACATTATTATTATTATTGTTGTTATTATTTATTTATATAGCACCATTAATTCTATGCTGCTGTACATGAGAAAGGGGTTACGTACAGAGTTCTAGATATCATTTACAATAAACAAATTTACAATGACAGACTGGTACAGAGGGGAGAGGACCCTGTCTTTTGGACTTACATTTTACGTATTTCTAATAAACTTTTCCTCGGATTGTTTTACTCCCCAAGTTTTAGCTTACAAATACTGAGGTAAAAATACTGACCAAATAATCTGTGAATGAGGTTTAGCCCCTTCATGACCTTGGGATTTTCCGTTTTTCCGTGTTCGTTTTTTGCTCCCCTTCTTCCCAGAGCCATAACTTTTTTATTTTTCCGTCAATATGGCCATGTGAGGGCTTATTTTTTTCGAAACAAGTTGTACTTTTGAACAACCTCATTGGTTTTAGCATGTCGTATACTAGAAAACGGGAAAAAAATTCCAAGTGCGATGAAATTGCAAACAAAGTGCAATCCCACACTTGTTTTTTGATTGGCTTTTTTACTAGGTTCACGAAATGCTAAAACTGACCTGCCATTATGATTCTCCAGGTCATTGCGAATTCATAGGCACCAAGCATGTGTAGGTTCTCTTTTATCTAAGTGGTGAAAAAAAATTCCAAACTTTGCTATAAAAAAAAATTGCGCCATTTTCCGATATCTGTAGCGTCTCCATTTTTCATAATCTGGGGTCGGGTGAGGGCTTATTTTTTGCATGCTGAGCTGGCGTTTTTAATGATAGCATTTTGATGCAGATACGTTCTTTTGATCATCCGTTATTGCATTTTAATGCACTGTCGCGGCGACCAAAGAAAGTAATTCTGGCGTTTCAAATTTTTTTCTCGCTACGCCGTTTAGTGATCAGGTTAATCCTTTTTTTTTATTGATAGATCGGGCGATTCTGAACGCGGCGATACCAAATATATGTAGGTTTTATTTATTTATTTTTTTATTTCTTTTGAATGGGGCAAAAGGGGGGTGATTTAAACTTTTATTTTTATTTTTTTTACTTTTTTTTTATTTATTTTTTTTACTTTTGCCATGCTTCAATAGCCTCCATGGGAGGCTAGAAGCTGGCACCATTCGATCGGCTCTGCTATGCAGCAGAAATGCAGGTGTGCTATGAGCGCCGACCACAGGGGGGCGCGCACAGCAGGCCGGCATCAGTAACCATAGAGGTCTCAAGGACCTCTATGGTTACCATTCTGACGCATCGCTGACCCCTGATCATGTGACGGGGGTCAGCGATGCGATCATTTCCGGCTGCCCGGCTGGAAACGCCGGTTAAATGTCGCTGTCAGCGTTTGACAGCGGCATTTAAATAGTTAATAGCGGCGGGTGAATCGCAATTTCACCTGCTGCTATTGCGGGCACATGTCAGCTGTTCAAAACAACTGACATGTCCCGGCTTTGTTGCGGGCTCACCGCCAGAGCCCTGCATCAAAGCACGGTATCTGACCTCGGACGTACTATCCCGTCTGAGGTCAGAAAGAGATTAATACAGGAGGAGATGACACACAGGTATATACTATATACAGGAGGAGCTGTCATACAGGTATATACTATATACAGGAGAGATGACATACAGGTATTTACTATATGCAGGGGAGATGGCATACAGGTATATACTATATACAGGAGATGACATACAGGTATACTTTATTCAAGAGGAGATGAAATACAGGTATATACTATATTCAGGGCAGATGACACAGGTATATACTATATACAGGAGAAAATGACATACAGCTATATACTATATACAGGGGAGATGACATACATGTATATACTATACACAGGAGAGATGACATACAGGTATATACTATATACAGGAGGAGATGAGATACAGCTATATACTATATACAGAGGAGATGTTATACAGGTATATACTATATACAGGAGGAGATGACACACAGATATATACTATATACAGGAGGAGATGACATACAGGTATATACTATATAGAGGGGAGATGACATACAGGTGTATACTATATACAGGAGGAGATGACATACAGGTATATACTATATACAAGAGGAGATGACATACAGGTATATACTATATACAGGAAATTACATACAGCTATATACTATATACAGGGGAGATGACATACAGGTATATACTGAGGGGAAAATGAGAGGTATGAGGTGAAAATGAATAGGTGTGAGTGCAAAATAGAGAAGTGAGGGGAACATAATGGAGTGATTGGGAAATTACAGGTGTGAGGTTAAAATGGCTGGTGTTTGGGGTGAAAATGAGAGGTGTGAGTGGGAAACTGAGAGGTGTGAGGGGGAAACTGAAAGGTGTGGGGGGGGAACTGAAAGGAGTGAGGGGGAAACTGAGAGGAGTGAGGGGAAAATAAGAGATGTGAGGGGGAAAATGAGAGATGTGAGGTGGAAAATGAGAGATGTGGGGGGGAAACGAGAGGTGTGAGGGGGAAAATGAGAGATGTGAGGGGGAAAACGAGAGATGTGAGGGGGAAAACGAGAGATGTGAGGGGGAAAATGAGAGATGTGGGGGGGAAACGAGAGGTGTGAGGGGGAAAATGAGAGATGTGAGGGGGAAAACGAGAGATGTGAGGGGGAAAACGAGAGATGTGAGGGGGAAAACGAGAGATGTGAGGGGGAAAACGAGAGATGTGAGGGGGAAATGAGAGGTGTGAGGTAAAAATGAAGAGGTGTGAGTGCAAAATGAGAGAAGTGAGGGGAACGTAGTGGAGTGATTGGGAAATGACAGGTGTGAGGTCAAAATGGCAGGTGTTAGGGAGGAAAATGAGAGTTGTGAGGGGGAAACTGAGAGGAGTGAGGGGGAAACTGAATGGAGTGAGGGGGAAAATTAGAGGAGTTAGGGGAAAATGAGAGATGTGAGGGGGAAAATGAGAGATGTGAGGGGGAAAACGAGAGATGTGGGGGCAAAATGAGAGAAATGAGGTGCTATAACTAACCACAGTTAGTTAGTTACTATGCCCAGGTAACGCCGGGCTCTTCAGCTAGTATTAAATAAATCTATCAAGACCCATTTGATAAAGTCACAATAACCATTATGCCACTCATTCTCCAGCTCTATCGATCTTTTTCTGCAGAACTGCACAGAAAAACTTGGAAGTCAATCAAACAGAAATAATTGAAATCATTTAAATGGAATCTGCCAGTAGCATCAACCCTCCTGAGCCATCTATATTTTCATATAGGTCATAGGAAGCTGAATAAAATGATACCTTGAAATCTGATATCTTATTCCAGAGAAATCCACATTTTTCTTAATATGTAAATGTGTTGACAAGATCTATGGGCATATTTGCTCAATAATCTTCCTCCAGAGCTTATTATAAATGAAAGGGGGCATTACCAGTGTGAGATATTTAGATCAGGAGAGCAGACTGCCAGATATTACATTTCTCACACTGGTAATGCCCCCTTTCATTTAAAGTAAACTCTAGAAGCAGATTCTTATGTAGATCAGTGCCCGCCCCATAGATCTTAACAGCTCATTCACATATTTAAAAAAGTGGATTTTTTTTTTATTAAAAATTTGATCGCAAATATCAAGGTACCATTTTATTCAGCTTCCTATGACCTGCATGCCCACTAGCACTGTATTTCAATGTTGCATAAATTTAACAAATACATTTAATACTAATTACAAAGAGAAAATACTTTCATGTTGCTTTTTTATTGAAATACTCACAGAAACAAACAATACAACCGTAATACAAAACAATACAAAAATAAATTACTTATCACATATATTATAATCCTATCGTTTTACCTCTGTTCATCCATTCCTTAGTCCCCACCCCAACTCAGATGGCATGAATAGAAACAGAAACAACAAAGCAGGAAAAGAAAGTAAAAAAATTTCTCCATCTCCTCCATTGCTGGGGTCCGCTTATAGCGCACATCACTCGGATGATATCCGAGTGGTGTGCGCTGTCTCACTCGCACCCATAGGCTTATATGGGTGCGAGTGAACTGAAAGTTTTCATCGGTCCGAGACAATCGCAGCATGCTGCAATTGTCTCGGACCGAGGAATACGGCCGTCAAAGTCAGCTGGTGGGAGCTGCCCCATAGCGTAACATTGGTCCGAGTGCAATGCGATTTTTTTTATTGCGTTGCACTCGGCCGTTTGAAACGCCAGTGTGACGCCGGCCTTAGCCTCAAACCTTGCTCCTGCCAGCATTACTGCCCTTGTGACTTGTTGTTTCGTATCCAAGCTATTCATATTGCTTATTAAATACATACATTTTTCAAATGTGGGAAAAATAAATGTTTTTTTTTGTTCTTGTTTTAAATCTTCTACTGCTGGCGTTTATTGCATGTCTAAAGTTGAGAATTATAGACTACTTTAGTTTTGGGAAGAGTTAGTTCACTTGAATATGCGACCTCTGCTACTTTATACACCAAGCAGGAGGTCTTCTCTGCAGTCTGGTACTTCTTAAAAAAGCTGAAATATTACAGTACAGAAGTGGCTGTAGGTCAATGCCCAGCTGGAGTTTTGGGGCTTTATCTCATTATAATTGATTGTAACTTATAGAACCTATTATCTGTCTGTGGCTGCTTTTTTTATCTAAGAAAACAGTGGGCAGCCAAAAACTGATGCTTTTACTAAATATGACTTATTAGATGAAATGTAAAGAAAAGTCCCCAAAACCAGTGTAAAGAATCCTTGTTCACTATCAAAAGTCAGGACTGAACTGCTTAGTTGTGGGATGTCAATATGTAAGTCCCCCAACCCTCCACGACCCCTTTACTGTTGAAGCATGACATCTCCTGTGTTATTGCAAGATTTTATTCTTGTAACTAAAACAACACTGTTACAGATTGGGAGGTGCTTTGCAAATAATGCAACATAATTTTAAAATGGCATGTAAACGTTTAGGTAACCTTAGTCAAAATTACTTTTATTATGAACAGTTGAGCAACTTGAAGATTAATTCATGTCTAAAGAGGCTAAAGTTAAGGATAACTTAGGTAAAATTTATATACTTTTATATTATAAAAATTACAAAACGGAAAATGGGCCAATGCAAAAGTTTGGGCACCTTGCATGATTAGTACCCCCTTTTGAAAGTATCACAGCTTATAAATACTTTTTGTAGCCAGCCAAGAGTCTTTCAATTCCTGTTTCATGCATTTCATCCATTTTTCCTTTTAAAATTCTTCCAGTTCTGTGAGATTCCTGGGTCGTCTTGCATGCACTACTATTTTGAAGTCTAGCCACAAATTTTCAATGTTACTCAGATCAGGGGACTGTGAGGGCCATTGTAAAACCTTCAGCTTGCGCCTTTTGAGGTAATCCATAATGGATTTTGACGTGTGTTTATGATCATTTTCCAGTTGTAGAAGCAATCCTCTTTTGAACTTCAGCTTTTTTACAGATGGTGTTATGTTTGCATCAATAATTTGTTGAAATTTACTTGAATCCTTTCTTCCCTCTACCCGTGAAATGTTCCCCATGCCATTGGCTGCAACACAACCACAAAGCATGATTGAGCCACCCCCATGCTTAATGGTTGGTGACATATTCTTTTCCTGACATTTTATGCCCTTTTTTTGCACACATACCTTTGATCATTGTGGCCAAGGAGTTCTATTTTAACCTTATTGGTCACAGAACTTGTTTCCCAAATGCATCAGGCTTGTTTAGATGTTCTTCTGCATACTTCTGATGCTGAATTTTATTTTGAGGACGCAGGAGATGTTTTCTTCTAATGACTCTTCCATGAAGGCCATATTTGTGCAGGTGTCTCTGAGCAGAAGAACAATATACCTCAACTCCAGAGTCTGATGAATCTCTCTGAAGGTCTTTTACAGTCAGGCCTTGTTTTGATTTGCCTCTCTAGCAATTATCTGAGCAATTCTGTAGCAATTCTCTTTGCTTGGTGTTCCAGACCTTATCTTGACCTCAACTGTTTCTGTTAACTGCCATTTCTTAATTACATTTTGAACTAAGGAAACATTCACTGAGAAAAGCACTAAAGATCAATGAAAATATCACTGAAAGAGAGGAAAAGCCACCATACTTGTAATACCATGTCCATACACTAATGCACAAACAGGATGCTGCAGGTCCCCCATGATAACGGTGGGGCTAGCACAAGTGCAAAATATTGAAAACAATCACTTACTAACCCACCAAACATCCGTGGGGTGGCTGCCTAGTATTCTAAATTGCACACAGGTCTGTATAGGGTGTCATTCACACCATTATGTGAGATGCACCTCTACCCGTATAGCAGCCTATTACCAATGCCTCTACTATTACATCAGGTTCCTGCCTATACCATATGTACACACACAGTCCAGACATCCCACATTACTCAGCCACTACTGGAAAGACCTGGCCTGCACCCTGCATAAAAAACTTGCAAAAAAGAGGTATCATTGGTGTTAGGGAGTGGTCTTGGTCCTGAAGAAATACCAGGGCCAGTCCCTAATGCCAATGAAATTTTTGAAATTTGCTATTTTGAGTTTGATTTATTTTAGTTGCTGTATAAGTACATGTGCAACTCTAAGACTAGTGCTACAGTTTAAGCATTTGTTTATAAAATGCAGTTGGATGGGTCTTTTAACAATAATGTTATACCACCTAGAAGAGTGGTGTAGCAGTGGCATGTCTGGGAGAAGGAGTGGCATTACTTATGCCAGGTATTTGCCAGCAAATTGTTTCTTTGCCAAGACCGAAGACAGTACCTTCATTTATGTTCTGTAGTACACACAGAAAAGCAAAGTTGTTGGATATCCGTCAGATGAATAGCTTTTTGGTGCCCTGTGGGAAGTACGGTATGTCTTTTCCAATAAAAATGTATTAATATTTGCAGTCAGACCAATACCAAAGGATTGAAAGAAGTCCGTAAGATCTCGCGTATCTAATGAAATATCTTGAAGCAACTATAAAGGAAGCCCTGAATAACCTATTTGTCTTACTGCAGGAGTGCAAGTATGCAGTGAAAGCTTATGAGTTCTAGCAGCTCAGTCATTTATTCCTTCCCACAAAGGAAACATAGATCTTGCTTAAGACTCCTAATTGAAGGTCTGACAAAGCCAGGTGCAGTCTTGTTCTTCTAATATACATATCTTCACACCAGGTGGCCTTGGGTACAGTCTTGTTCTCTAATGGTATTAGAAATGGAGCTTTGCAGACCCTCGCAGTGACTGTGCATAAAGGGAACAAGTGAAAGAATGAACTTTTGGGAATTTTTTTTTGCTTTTAATTAGCTCTTCTCTTCATATAAATTGCTGTCAGAAACTTTGTGCTTTTCATTACTAACTGTGTTTTTATTATAAAATGATACTTGTGCTTAAAAATCATGGTTGAGAGCAGATGTTGGAGGCATTACTGTAATGGAAGAAATGGAACTGGCAGCCTAGGTTTATTCTATTTTTCACTATAATATACTGGATGCAGAAAAAGGTAACCACAGCACTATCATGTAGTGTCTCTTCCATAGCAGACAATACCATGATCTCAATATTCCCCCAATTTCAGAAGTTGGGACATGGCCAGATTTCATTGGTGTAAGCGGCATAGCCTGGTGCATCACGCTAAACGAATGTTTCCCAAACTCCAGTCTTCACGGCCCCCAACAGATCATGTTTTCAGAATTTCCATAGCATTGTACAGGTGATGGAATTATTATTAAGGCTACGTTCACATTTGCGGTGCGTTGGCGCAACCGCGGCGACGCATGCGTCATGCGCACCTATATTTAACATGAGGCACATGGACATGCGTTGTCTTGCGTTTTGTGACGCATATGGGTTTTTTGGCGCAAGCATCAGGGCGCAGAGGACGCAGCAAGTTGCATTTTTTTGGCGGCCAAAATCGGCCAAAAAAGGACGCATGCGTCACAAAACAATGCGTTTTTGCATTCGTTGTGCATTGCGTCACCGACGCAACACACAACAGCGCAAATGTGAACGTAGCCTAAGGCATCAGAAACTCACTGGTTCTATCAATACTAAGGAAATCCTGAAAACATAATCTGTTTGGGTGTCATGAGGATGGAGTTGGGAAATGCTGTGCTAAAACACTACTAAAATCAATGCATAATGTAAATGTAACCCGCAAAGAAAGAGATATGTTATATTAATGTTTTTATATATCAGACAAGATAGCTACATTACTTTTTTTTGTAATAGCTTTCATGTGCTGTCCTACCATTGACCTTCTTTTGCTCTTTACTGTGTAATGACATAGCACCCCAACATAGTTAAATAAATGGACAGGTCAACAGATCTGATCACTCCTCATTTGCAGCTCGGAATTTTCTGCTGGTCTCATTGGATTTGATTTTTTTTTTTTTTGCCACCACTGCCAAAAAGAAAAGTACACATAGTTAAAGAAGAGTCGAACAATGGAAACAAAAAAGGTCCCTTGTAAAATGCTTCTTAGAGCCTTTGGCTGGCTTACAAATTGCCAGAAGATTGAATGGTTTTCTGGAGCCGCATTCTTGTTTTGAACCTCCCAATTGAATTTGTAAAAATAAAATGACACAGAATTTATGAATATTTTCATAATGCAGGATTTGTATACCATGATTATGAAACAAAACAAGATTACTTTTTAGCAGGACGGATGTAGTCTGTAGGAATGAGAGGCTTTCTCATCAGCACACCCAGATAAGAAAAACAGTCGTTATTGGCTGCACACATTGTGGATGGCAATATCACTGTTGTATTACAGGCTGGCCAAATCACTAGTCTACCTTGTCATGTATGTCAGGCCAGGTCCACTGGAGCTAGACTCACTCATTGCTAGCATCTCTCCCCACTATAGACTGACCACTAATAGAGTGGAGTCATAGAAGATGTAGTAGCCTCTGTAAGCAGCATATAGAAAAGGGTAGTCATGACTATTCGTCAACAAATATAATATATGGAGTACTATTATCACTATTGCTTGAAAAAACCTGTTATAGCCCTTAACCGATATATGCTGTTCTGTGTCTTTAGATTAATATTGGCTTGCTTATGTAGTCATTTATTTCATTGTTTATATATGACATGCATTATATCCAGTAAATAATTTTCTCTTGTTAGACCACATGCACACATTGAGTATTTGGTCAGTGTTTTACATAAGTATTTATAAGCCGAAACCGGGAATGGAACAATCAGAGGAAATGTATATTAGAAACACGTCACCGCTTCTGTATTTATCGTCCACTCTTGGTTTTGACTTACAAATGCTAAATACTGACCAAATACTCAACATGTGAATGTGGCTTAAGGGTCAAAAATGCACATCAAAACCCACTTTAAAATCACTTGTAATAAGCTTTATACTCATTTCAGTTGGTAAATGATTTGATACATTGATTACTTGGTGCAATATTTTAAAATAAACTTAGTATATTTTATAAGGAATATTAGCCCTTAATTAATTGTCTTAATTGTGCCGCCTTCCCCAACTATCTTTATCATAAATTCGATATGATCATTTCTAGTGTTCCTTTCTGCAACTGTTCCTAAAAGAACTTGAAATCTTCCTTTCCATCCATTTCTCATTATTTTACCCAGCCTTGTTTTTTTCAATCCATCTTTTTTTTTTTTTACTTCTTGCTTCCATATGTAATTGAGACATCTGGCTCCTATTGTTTTTTGTAGGCAAAACATTGTCTGGGTTTGCTGATTTAGGTCTTTGATTAATATTACTTTGGTTACACATTTGCACTTGCACTCCACACCCCCTCCCATCTGTCTTCCCTTTTGCTCTGGTATCTGAATATGAAGGTTGACATGTGGTTAATAGTCTGCAGATACTTCACACTAGTATCATTTTTTATATTGTTTTGACATATATCTTTTATGGGATTCGAATGAAGGCCAAATGTCTTGAATTTTACCAGAGTTAGGCCAAAATGTCATCTCCATTGGTCCTGAAAAAGTAATAGTTTCCAAAAATTGTTTTACATTGGAGAATTGGATGAATTGGAAGTATAAAGGCTGGGGGGTTAGTTTTATGAACTGAAAAGCTTTATGCACTGCTAAAAAAATAAGGGAACACTTAAACATCACAATGTAACTCCAAGTCAATCACACATCTGTGATATCAGCCTGCCCAGTTATGAAGCCACACAGGTTGTTGCTCAGGTAGTGCAGGATGGCACATCAATGCGAGCTGTGGCACGAAGGGTAGCTGTGTCTGTCATCACAATGTCCAGAGCATGGAGCAGATACCAGGAGACAGGCCAGTACACCAGGAGACGTGGAGGGGGCTGTAGGAGGGCAACAACTCAACAGCAGGACCTCAAATTTATCCTTTGTGCAAGTAGGAACAGTGCCAAAGTCCAGCAGGCCACTAACTTCCACGTGTCTACTCAAACTGTTCGAAATACAGTCAATGAGGGTGGCATGAGGGCCCAATGTCCACAAGTGGGTGTTGAGCTTACAGCCCAACACCGTGCAAGGGATTGGCATTTGTCAGAGAACACCAAGATTGACAAATTCAACATTGGCACCATGTGTTCTTCACGGATGAGAGCAGGTTCACACTGAGCACATGTCAGACATCACAGAGTCTGGAGATGCCTTGGAGAACGTTCAGCTGCCTGCAACATTTTCCAGTATGAGCGGTTTAGTAGTTTATCAGTAATGATGTGGGGAGTCATTTCTTTGGAGGGCCGTACAACCCTCCATGTGCTAGCCAGAGGATACCCTGACTGCCATTAGGTATCGGGATGAGACCCTCAGACCCATTTTCAGACCATATACAGGTGCAGTGGGCCCTGGGTTCCTTCTGATGCATGACAATGCTAGGCCTCATGTGGCTGAAGTGTGTCAATTCGTGCATGATGAAGGCATTGATGCTATGTACTTGCCTGCCCTTTCTCCAGAGCTGAATCCAATCGACCATATCTGGGACATCATGTCTCATCCATCACATTGCACTACAGAATGCCCAGGAATTGAACATCCGCCGCCTCATCAGGACCATGCCCAGGCATTTTAGGTAGATCACACAGACATGTGGAGGCCACACACACTACTGAGCATTAGTGATGAGCGAGTGTACTCATTGCTTGGGTTTTCCCGAGCATGCTCTGATGACGTCCGAGTATTTATGACTGCTGAATGATTTACAGCTTAAAATAATGTTCTTTTAAAGCTGCAACCTAATATGCAAAGAGCGTAGTAGCAATGCAAATTTACTATGTGTATTGTAACTTTCAAAACTGTTTTGATGTAGGTATTTGTTGGCAAAGTATGCCTGGATTGTTGAAAAGTAAGAGTCCAGTTATTCTTCTGGTGACAGCATTTGGCTTTAGGGCTGTGTAATGTTTTTGTGGTAATGTGAGAAAGAAATGCTCATCCAGACACTCATCCTGTTCTGGCATGACATGATTGTAATTGCACTGATCTGTGAATTGGGTGGCCTGTTAATCAAACGGCTTAACAACAAAAAGGCTTACAGCCTCCATGTCTGGCAGTTTTAGCATGTTTATAAATCCGATTTTGTTTTTGCTGTGTACAGCAAAACAGACTGAATTTCCAGAAAACTGTGTGTTTAATTGGTCTTTGAATTACAGTAAAAAATGTTTTTTTAATAGTAGACACATTTTTTTTAACTCGTGAGGGTTATGAACTTGGCCACATTGATCTTGAGAATCTATTTTTGGTTAGGAGATGGAACTGAATAATAACTTTGACTTGGATGAAACTATTGTGTAACCTGACACCAATCCTATATTAGAGATTACTGCATTTTACCATATCTGTATTGTTTTGGGAATTTCATTAACATACGGTAAATATAAAATCTGCATCACTTTGTTTTGTAAATTAGCAGATTACTTTCTTACTACTGATTTCCAAAACCATACTACTGCCATATCGCAATAAGTTTCCCTTGTTATACTATTATACTTAAATGCTCCTTAACACGACGAATTGTATCAACAAACAATAATGGGAACAAAACAATTGCTATCATTACTATGAATGCCTGTTCGACAATTAGAGTATGTGTACACGTTAAGTACTTGGTGCAAATATGTCTACGCCATTTCTACCTCTCTTGACAGGAATAGCACAACGGCAAAAACGCACTTATTAATATGGGTGAAATCTGCAGCAAAAATGCTGAAAGAATTAACATGCAGCGGATTTATATCTGCACAAAATCTACAAGTCACAAATAAGCAACATGTGCATGAGACTTCAGGATTCTCACTTTGTTGGCATCAGGGAAACCTTTAGGTTTTGTGACAAATCTGCACCGAAAGAAAAACCGCAATATCACAGCGTGTGCACACAGTCTTATTGGCTTATCTTAATGGGCCATAGTATACATACAGGCCCCTAGTGGAAACATACAAAGGATTTGCAATCAGCTAATAGGTTTCTAATTAAAAACTGCTCTAAAAGTATCATCATTCCATATGTGTGGAGATCTTAATCTTTATCAAAAAGAGTGGATGCTGTCCAAAGGCTTCATTGACCGCCACGGCCACAGGCACCAGTTCAATTATTTTCAGTCCAGATGCCACATCTGGACTGAAAATAATTGAACTGGTGCCTGTGCATGCACCAGTGATGCTTGCTGGGCAATAGGTAATGTATGTATGCAGCCACCTCGTCATTCATTCTCCAACAGCCATTGTCCACTTCATGTAACAGGATCTGGGGTTCGATGACCACGTGGTGAGATATTCTAAGCGTTGACCATCAATTTTAAAGTCCTGGATAACTCCTCTAGGATAATATCACAAACTGCTGCTGTTTTGTGAAACTGTCCTTAAAAAAACATATTCCAAGGGTGGAGACATGTATTTTGTTACAAAAATCAATAGCCGTTTGAAAAAAAAATTCCAAGACTAAGCTATTAAGTTTTTATGTTATGTGCAGTATTTGTACATTTCGGTCTTGACCACCCGGATTTTGTTATCTAAATAAAGAGAGCTGCTCACTTAGAAGTCTGTTCCGATTTCAGGGAAGTGAGTCAATTACATATGTTTTTCAGCTGCAAAAAAACAAAAACGTGTATGTATACATTAAAATTGTGGATACCTGTTTATGCAATGGAATTCTTTTTGTTGGAATGTGCATACTGTACATTCAGTCTGAAGGCAGCAAAATCACAACGGAACACATGAAAAAATGAACTAAAGAAAGAAGTGTCAAACAAGCCCAAATATTTGTTTTACATCTTAGATTCCTTAACGATCTCAATTGGTTTGAGGTTGTGTAATTGTGGACACCATGTCATCTGACACAACACTCCATCTTCTACCCCCCTATTCCCCTGGTCACATAGCTCTTGCATGGCTTGTAGGTGTGTTTAACAAAAATTGTCCAAACTGGGCGTGCGCTAGCGATGTGTCGTCATTGAGTGACGGACCCTCGGACACGGGCTGTAGCGTTTCCAGGTTCGTCACCGCTAGCGCAGATAGAGCCTCTGCTAGCTCGATGGCAAAGTCGGCACTTGCGTTAACGCAGCCAGTTAACGCAATGTGAACCTAGCCTAAGGTGAAAACAGGCTTCAGGGCAAAGGGGTTAAAAAGTAAAAATTATAATTCAGAGTTACAACAATCCTTGCAATGTAATGCTCAATGTTGATATGGTACATTTTCAGGTATTTACTAGTTATTACAAGTAAACATGTAAAGTTACTGTAAAAATGTCCAGATTCAATAGTTTATGAATATTTATTATTTATAATTGAGGGCTTGAGTTTGGCTACTTTTTCATTTTTGAAAATAGGTTAATGCCCAAAATACAGTTGATGATGCAGTAGTTAATGTGAGACATAATATTTAAGTTGGAGATTGTCATTTTATTACATTTTACAACTTAAGAGATATTTTGGGGAATTGAGTGGGTGGATTACTGCAACTCCCCAGAGGTAGTCATCTCTGTGTGTGGTCTAGGGTACCAAGTCCCATGTGAATTTCCTTAATGCTTTTGCTTTTTTACTGTATACAGTATAGTCTCACACTGACATAAAATTATGTTTGTTCCTTTTTCGCGAGTATTCTTAGTATTTAATAAAGTACACTTAATTGTTTTTTCCGAACAAGTGAGATTCAGTGAAAGTATTTATATTGACAGCCATCTGAAGGAAAAATCTAAGGCTGATAATCACATACTGTAGTAAAAACATAATTTAGTCGGTGTGCAGAATTTGGAAACACGTATTTTATGTGGTGGTGATATGTAGTTGTCTCATCACGTGGTGGTGTTGGCCATGAGGATCAGAATCTGACTATCATTCTGAAAAGTATTTGGTTAATATTGGCAACTTTTTTTTCTCCATATTATTTTTCAACATGATTTTCTTATTACTTATTGAAACAGTTGACTTGTGCACTAATATCAGACTGGGCTATTTAGGACTTGCTTCAATTTTCTGGTTGTTAGTAAGTTTTAATAGAGCGGAGTATAATTTATGGACTGTTTCCCCAAAATGTGATTGTTGTACATGCATCTATGTTTCATTTTTCCATTTCTAATATTTTAATAGAAAACTGCCCTTTCCTATCTTGTGAATAATAAGGGCATTATATTCTCAGGATCCCTGCTGCTTTGGGCATGTGCTCTCCACTGTGGTACCTCCTTTGGCATTGTTCTAAAAGCCCCTTCATTACTGACACAGGAAATTCTTACATTGTTGGAAATAGACACAATCTGAAAACAATTAATATAATAAAAAATCAAGAAAAGGCAATAATATGGATTCAATTATTGTTATTAGTGTTTTTTTTTTCTTGCCTGAAGTATTAGGCTATTTGTGTTAGAAGTACTTTTGAAAGCAGTTAATAAGAGACCAAATGAAGAACAGGTAGAGTAGATTTCCTCTTAGGGCACCTGTGAGGAATATGAGAGTTTTATTAATATATTGACAACTGAGCAGTCCATTTCGCTTGTCCATAGGATGATTAGAGTATGATTGGATAGTGTGACAGTTCTTCAATTCCAGAACTAATAACAGCCCACCAGCAAAGTTCTCTGAATTCTTATTTTATGGGGAACCTAACCATTTTTACACATCAAGAAAGCTGACTGTAAGAGAAATTTTAATATTAGGAGTTTAATATTATGTTAATTCTGACATTCTCATGATCTGCACAAAGGGCCATTAAAATCTGTCAACTTCTATTACAGTTTGAGTTGCTAACACAAATGCAGAATCAAGGAATGTATCTAAGGGACTACTAAGTATGTCATTCCTGACACCTTGGTCTGGTGAGCCTGAGCTTCAAAGGATGGGCAGATGTTCCTATGCAGCCAAGCTGGGCATCCACAGTTAATGATACAACCCCTGACAAAAATTATGGAATCACCGGACTTGGAGGATATTTATTCAATTGTTTAATTTTGTAGAAAAAAAGCAGATCACAGACATGGCACAAAACTACAGTTATTTCAAATGGCAACTTTCTGGCTTAAAGAAACACTAAACGAAATCAAGAACAAAAAATGTTGTAGTCAGTAATGGTTACTTTTTTAACCAAGCATAGGGAAAAAATTATGGAATCACCCTGTAAATTCTCATACCCAAAAATAACACTTGCATCAAATTAGAGCTGCTCGTTAGTCTGCATCTAAAAAGGAGTGATCACACCTTGGAGAGCTGTTGCACCAAGTGGAGTGACATGAATCATGGCTCCAACATGAGAGATGTCAATTGAAACAAAGGAGAGGATTATCAAACTCTTAAAAGAGGGTAAATCATCACGCAATGTCGCAAAAGATGTTGGTTGTTCACAGTCAGCGGTGTCTAAAATCTGGACCAAATTCAAACAACATGGGAAGGTTGTTGAAGGCAAACATACTGGTAGACCAAGGAAGACATCAAAGCGTCAAGACCAGAAATGTAAAGCAATATGTCTCCAAAACAGGAAATGCACAACAAAACAAATGAGGAACAAATGGGTGGAAACTGGAGTCAACGTCTGTGACCGAACTGTAAGAAACCGCCTAAAGGAAATGGGGTTTACATACAGAAAAGCTAAACAAAAGCCATCATTAACACCTAAACAGAAAAAAACAAGGTTACAATGGGCTAAGGAAAAGCAATCGTGGACTGTGGATGACTGGATGAAAGTCATATTCAGTGATGAATCACGAATCTGCGTTGGGCAAGGTGATGATGCTGGAACTTTTGTTTGGTGCCAAGCCAATGAGATTTATGAAGATGACTGTCTGAAGAGAACATGCAAATTTCCACAGTCATTGATGATATGGGGCTGCATGTCAGGTAAAGGCACTGGGGAGATGTCTGTTATTACATCTTCAATAAATGCACAAATTTATGTTGATATTTTGGACACTTTTCTTATCCCATCAATTGAAAGTATGTTTGGGGATGATAAAATCATTTTTCAAGATGATAATGCATCCTGCCATAGAGCAAAAAATGTGCAAACAGTCCTTGAAAAAAGACATATAAGGTCAATGTCATTGCCTGCAAATAGTCCGGATCTCAATCCAATTGAAAATCTTTGGTGAAGTTGAAGAAAATGGTCCATGGCAAGGCTCCAACCTGCAAAGCTGATCTGGCAACAGCAATCAGAGAAAGTTGGAGCCAGATTGATGAAGAGTACTGTTTGACACTCATTAAGTCCATGCCTCAGAGACTGTAAGCTGTTATAAAAGCCAGAGGTGGTGCAACAAAATACTAGTGATGTTTTGGAGTTTTTTTTTGTCTTTCATGATTCCATAATTTTTTCTTCAGAATTGAGTGATTCCATGATTTCCCCCTATGCTTGATTAAAAAAAAGTAACCATTACTACCACATTTTTTGTTCTTGATTTCTTTTAGTGTTTCTTAAAGCCAGAAAGTTGCCATTTGAAATGACTTTAGTTTTGTGTCATGTCTGTGATCTGCTTTTTTACTACAAAATTAAACAACTGAATGAACATCCTCCAAGGCCGGTGACTCCATAATTTTTGACAGGGGTTGTAGTAAGGGGGATGAAAGAAAATTAGATCTTTAATATACACTCTACTTGCCTACTTATTAGCCCACAGTCCAGTTACAGACTTGCTATTTCCCTATTAAAATATAGGCTGTCCTTGAAATTTGAGCTCAGGAATAGACATATAAAAGATGGGTTAAACAAAGGAAATCTGATAACATATTGGGGGTCATTTGAGCGTAGTATGATCCATAAACCTTCCCTGCCCTCAAGAAAATAGATGAAGAACTATAGTTGGAACCAGGCTTCTCCGAACATCTCTATGGAGTCAGGTGACTGGTGAGCCCCAACTTGGCTTTCCCAAACATATCCATGGGGCTCAGGTGGGTCCAAATCATGGCTTCCTCAAATGTATTCATGGTTGCAGTAATGGTCGATGGAGCAGATCTGTATTTTTCAGCGGGGGCTTTGGTCCTCTGAGCTGGTATCCTGCAGAATGTCAAATCTGTGTCCGTCATGATGGAGTCATGATGTCCTGGCTGCTGCCTTGTAGGGGGTTCCTGGCTGTGGTTTTGTAAAGACTCTCTGTTTTTTTTGGATCTCTTGTTACAAAGGCATATCGAATATATATAGTTCACAACTGTTGTCCTTCAAGCCATCACCCAGAGGTCAAGAGGAAGATGTGATTAGATTAACTCGCATTGTTTGAGCATTTAATCAATTTGCATAGTTAGTCCTTCTCTGTTTTGCAGATCAGCAAACTAGCTGGCCTAGACAATGTGTAATGAACATATTAACAAACATCTGTTATTCAATTACCCTGCATCTTTGTCATTCAGGATAACTGCACAATATGTTACAATAAACATCAACTTAAAAGTCAATATTACAGGTTCATATGAACAATAGTGTGTGTTTTCTTGACAAACTAATGTAAAAGACACAAATTCAAAGGTCAGCATATAAGTCTATGCCTCCGTTGCTTACTGAAAATATACATCTGGATAATTAAGATTAAATGTGTGTCATCACATAACTGTTTGCATATTTGTATGTAGACACATTTTTTTCTCTGTTTATTCATTTCTTCTGAGCACTTTAGTGCATTTGGTACTTTTATGCTCCAAATATTCCATAATCTTTTGGAGAGTTTGTGGCCTTTGACTATTAGACAGTAATATATATTTTATGGGACTCATCACCCTGTTTGTGGGATAAATGATTGAAGTATGTTATGTATCTTGGATGTGTGGACTGTGCTGGGGTGGGATTTATGCTCACCTTGCAGCACATGACAGACTTTGAGTGCAAGATTGAGTGAAAGGAGGTCGATTAACACTTAGTTTCACCCCACGTCACGTGATTTGAAGAGTGTAAGCGACACTGACTATTCCTCTTTAATTTATGCTTATTACTTATTTATTGTGCAGTTTTTCTGAATAAATAGTCCGGAGCTTTGTCCAACCCTCTCAGTATTCCTCAGTAAGAAGTGTCAGCTCACTTTATAAGTTTGTCAAGTTGTCGGCATGTACACCCACTAAATTATACATTTTGTAATTGGCGGAAACCCTAATTAATACTCATGAGGAAGAATTGTGATTAAGATGAAATTCAGAGATTTTTGAAGCTGAGAAGGTGCAGACATGAATTGGTCATCAAACATTGCAAACATTTGTAAAATTTTGAATTTCTATAATTCTCTTATAAATTATTAAAATTGACCATTTTGTACCACTTGCACTCATTAAAATGGGAGATAATCTGCACTGCTCTGCATCAACCACTAAACAATGTCCATAGTTGCAGAATTTTACTGTATACATTGTTTACATTCGGCCTTTTGGGAAATATCAGCTGCATCTTTGGGGGTGACAGGTGTCGATCTTACAGATGTCATAAGATCCTAAATGGAGCTATTGGCTAAGGTGCATATACCTAAATATATTAAATATTTTTTTAAGAAAACAAATGTCTGGCACCACCATATTAGAAAGTTACTTGGGTGATGGAGACCATCATCTAGCACCTTGCAATACTTTACCTCATAAGGATTAATTAGAAGTTGAAAAGTTACAACATTGCTGGCAGTTCAAAGCAAGTTTAAATGTCAGGAGATCTCCTAGACACTTTTTGGATATTTGAAACATATACTATTTTACATAGCTTTTAGATTAATTCATTTAAAACGTAACATTTAAATATTACTAACATATTTGTAACCATCATAGATAGTGACATCAATTAAATATGACTCTCAAAACAATAACTTTTTAAACTACTTAAGAAGTTTATGGAAAAGTCACCACAAAGCAGCAAGGAATGTGTGTGTGGAGCCATTGACGGACCACCCAAGAGCTTAATGTGGTTGTGGTGGTGGAGATAATTATGTTCATAATTTTCCTACATATCTTCACTCACTTCCAATGTATCAGTCTAAAAAGTTCAAGGAAATTTGAAGTATAGTCCATTAGGTAGATGTAAAGGAAAAGTAAATTAAAAAAAAAAAAATATATATATATATATTATTTTTTATTTTATTTTTTTAAATTGTTTTCTTTTGCATAACTTACGGTATATCATAAAAAATAAAAAAATATATGTTTGCTTTTAGGGTCGTAAAAGTGAAGCTGAGCGTTACTTTTTGAAAGCAATTCAGCTGGATCCCACCAAAGGAAATTGTTATATGCATTATGGTGAGTTATCAGTAACAATAGTCCTCATCTTATGTACTGTTCTTGGCCATGGTTTTTATGTGCTTTTTGTTGTATTATTTTAAGGGGCATTTATTTTATATTTATTAATAAACTACCTAAAAGTTTGGTATCTGTTTTTTCACCTATTCATCTATGTAAGCTTTCAACATAAAGGATGTCAACTGAACCTTTAAAGAATAACCATTGTTTTACTTATTTATTTTTCATAAATCAATAATACACATGAAAATAGAAAACTTTGTAATATGTCTTACTAAATAAATCTGCCTCTTTCTTCCCCTGTACGGATTATTCCTTGTCTAAATTCCTAATGCACTGGTCAGGCTACTTTCACACTAGCGTCAGAATGGGCCCGTCGCAGTGCATCGGGCCGAAGTACCGACGCATGCTGTGAAGTAAAAGCACAACGGGGGGCAGCGGATGCAGTTTTTCAACGCATCCGCTGCCCCATTGTAAGGTCCGGGGAGGAGGGGGCGGAGTTCTGGCCGCGCATCCGCGGTCGGAAATGGCGGACACGACGCACTAAAAAAGTTACATGTAGCGTTTTTTGTGCCGACGGTCCGCCAAAACACGACGCATCCGTCGCACGATGGAAGCGATGTGTGGCAATCCGTTGCAATGCGTTGCTAATGAAAATTTATGGAGAAAAAACGCATCCTGCGGGCAACTTTGCAGGATGCGTTTTTTCTCCATAACGACGCATTGCGACGGAGGCCAAACGACGCTAGTGTGAAAGTAGCCTAAAATGTTCTCATTCATTGCTTATGCAAATTGTCTCTTCATGGAGTCAAAGAAATCAAATCATATAGAGGAAGAGGACTTGAACTCTAGCACCACCTAGCCTCTTCCTTTCTAAAAGAACGATTTGCATTTTTAATTTTCCCCAAGAGCATGCATGGCTTTTAAGTCTCCTCACTCTGACATGCCAGGCTTGACATGTCACTCTCCACAAGGACAAACCTTTCCCCTTAGACCTCATAATAAAGTAATAAACTGGAAGGCGAGATTGCAGTTGCTGCTCAAAAAGTTCTATTAACATTCATTTGATGTGATCTTGCATTAAACTGTCTTCCTTTAGCTACTCTTTCCTCTCCATAGAATTTTGAAAGCACCGATTGCCATCTCCTATTTCAGTCACTGAATGCTGGTTTTACCCGTGAATTGAGAATTTTGAGAATAATCAATCCAGGATAAATATAAAGCAGATTTCTATGGGGGATATTACAGAGCTTCTTATTTTTACGTGTACTTTTGTTTTATGAAATTAATTAATCAGTTACTTTTATAATTGTATGGTGTTGTTTTCAAGAAAAGTATTATTTTTACAATTTTATTTCATTTTGGTAATTGACTTTAACATTGTAGTACATGAGCATCCTAGGTGTTGTGCTAAAAATATCTGTATCTTGGGTATTATACCTCATAGTAAGACTAAAAATCGAGCATGTTTTTCACCTAGTTTATATTTTTATCTATGTACATACTGTCGCAGATTCTAGTCATATCCATAATGAAAATTAATCTTAAAGAATGACTAATTTGGTCATAGTTGCTGTAGTTTGTATTATAATGTTATCCAAAGAGATTTAGATCTGCATAAGTGCACAACACAGATATGGAATAGATCATTGGTGGTACTCGCACATGTAATAAATAAACCAATCAATCTGGAAAGTGATGCATCCCTGGAATCAGGATGCCTTGCCTTATGTTATGCTGCTCTTACATTATGTAGCAGAAGCCTACTGACAGATTCCCGATAACCTTTCCCGAAATATCCGAAATATGATGTACAGTTACATCGTTACGGGTACCTGACTTTGATATGGGCTCACACGCCAAGCCCGCCTCACTCCCAGCAGATGATGGAGGAGTTATAGCAGTGTAGCACTATAGCAGCCGTGGGTGGAGCAGAACTCCACTCTCTGATTTTATCTTGTTAAATGACGCTGTCAATCTTTGATAGTGGCATTTAACACTTTCATAACCGTAGGTATTTTTGTTTTTGTTTTTTGCTCCCCTTCTTCCCAGAGCCATAACTTTTTATTTTCTTTCAATATGGCCATGTGAGGAATTGTTTTTTGCGGGACGAGTTCTAATTTGGAATGACACCATTGGTTTTAACATATCGTGCAGTGGAAAATGGGAAAAAATTCAAAGTGCAGTGCAATTGCAAAAAAGTGCAATTCTACAATTTGTTTTTTGATTGGCTTTTTTACTATGTTTACTAAATGCTAAAACTGAGCAACCACTATGATTCTCCAGGTCATTACGAGTTCATAGACACCAAACATGTATAGGTTTCTTTTTATTTAAGTGGTGAAAAAAATTCCAAAATTTGTGAAAAAAAGAAAAAAAACTTGTGTCACTTTCCGATACCTGTAGCGTCTCCATTTTTCATGATCTCGGGTTGGGTGAGGGGCTATTTTTTGTGCGTCGAGCTGACATTTTTAAAGATACCATTTTTTATCGCCTGTTATTGCATTTTAATGCAATTTAGCGGCGACCAAAAAAAACGTAATTTTGGCGGTTTGGCTTTTTTCTCGTTACGCCATTAAGCGATTGGGTTAATTGGGTTAATTCTTTTATATTGATAGATCGGGCGATTCTGAACGCAGCGATACCAAATATGTGTATGTTTGATTTTTTTTTTATTGTTCTATTTTGAATGGGGCAAAAGGGGGGTGATTTGAACTCTGTTTTTTTAAATATATTTTTAACCCCTCTGTGACCTTAGACGTACTATCCCGTCGAGGTGCCCTGGGCCTATCTGACCCTGGACGGGATAGTACGTCATAGCGATCGGCAGCGCTCACGGGGGGAGCGCCGCCGATCGCGGCCGGGTGTCAGCTGCTTATCGCAGCTGACATCCGGCACTATGTGCCAGGAGCGGTCACGGACCGCCCCCGGCACATTAACCCCCGGCACACCGCGATCAAAGATGATCGCGATGTGCCGGCGGTGCAGGGAAGCACCGCGCAGGGAGGGGGCTCCCTGCGGGCTTCCCTGAGCCCCCCGCAGCAACGCGATGTGATCGCGTTGCTGCGAGGGTCTTACCTCCTTCCCTCCCTGCTCCAGGCCTGGATCCAAGATGGCCGCGAATCCGGGTCCTGCAGGGAGGAAGGTGGCTTCACAGAGCCTGCTCAGAGCAGGCACTGTGAAGCCTGCAGCGCTGCAAGTCAGATCAGTGATCTGACAGAGTGCTGTGCAAACTGTCAGATCACTGATCTGTGATGTCCCCCCATGGGACAAAGTAAAAAAGTTTAAAAAAAATTTTCCAAATGTGTAAAAAAAAAAATTAAAAAAAATATTCCTAAATAATAAAAAAAAAAATATTATTCCCATAAATACATTTCGTCATCTAAATAAAAAAAAAAACATTAAAAGTGCACATATTTAGTATCGCCGCGTCCGTATGACCCGACCTATAAAACTGGCCCACTAGTTAACCCCTTCAGTAAACACCATAAGAAAAAAAAAAAAACCGAGGCAAAAAACAACGCTTTATTATTATACCACCGAACAAAAAGTGGAATAACACGCGATCAAAAAGACAGATATAAATAACCATGGTACCGCTGAAAATGTCATCTTGTCCCGCAAAAAATGAACCGCCATACAGCATCATCAGCAAAAAAATAAAAAAGTTATAGTCCTGAGAATAATTCGATGCAAAAATAATTATTTAGTTAAATAGTTTTTATCGTATAAAAGCGCCAAAACATAAAAAAATGATATAAATGAGGTGTCAATGTAATCGTACTGACCCAAAGAATAAAACTGCTTTATCAATTTTACCAAACGCGGAACGGTATAAACGCCTCCCCCAAAAGAAATTCATGAATAGCTGGTTTTTGGTCATTCTTCCTCACAAAAATCGGAATAAAAAGCGATCAAAAAATGTCACGTGCCCGAAAATGTTACCAATAAAAACGTCAACTCGTCCCGCAAAAAACAAGACCTCACAAGACCTCACATGACTCTGTGGACCAAAATATGGAAAAATTATAGCTCTCAAAATGTGGTAACGCAAAAAATATTTTTTTGCAATAAAAAGCGTCTTTCAGTGTGTGACGGCTGCCAATCATAAAAATCCGCTAAAAAACTCGCTATAAAAATATATCAAACCCCCCTTCATCACCCCCTTAGTTAGGGAAAAATAAAAAAATTTTATTTATTTCCATTTTCCCGTTAGGGTTAGGGCTAGGGCTAGGGTTAGGGTTAGGGCTAGGGTTGGGGCTACAGTTAGGGTTGGGGCTACAGTTAGGGTTAGGGTTTAGATTACATTTACAGTTGGGAATAGGGTTGGGATTAGGGTTAGGGGTGTGTCAGGGTTAGAGGTGTGGTTAGGGTTACCGTTGGAATTAGGGTTAGGGGTGTGTTTGGATTAGGGTTTCAGTTATAATTGGGGGGTTTCCACTGTTTAGGCACATCAGGGGCTCTCCAAACACGACATGGCGTCCGATCTCAATTCCAGCCAATTCTGCGTTGAAAAAGTAAAACAGTGCTCCTTCCCTTCCAAGCTCTCCCGTGTGCTCAAACAGGGGTTTACCCCAACATATGGGGTATCAGCGTACTCAGGACAAATAGGACAACAACTTTTGGGGTCCAATTTCTCCTGTTACCCTTGGGAAAATACAAAACTGGGAGCTAAAAAATAATTTTTGTGGGAAAACAAAAAGATTTTTTATTTTCACGGCTCTGCGTTATAAACTGTAGTGAAACACTTGGGGGTTCAAAGTTCTCACAACACATCTAGATAAGTTTGTGGGGGGGTCTAGTTTCCAATATGGGGTCACTTGTGGGGGGTTTCTACTGCTTAGGTACATTAGGGGCTCTGCAAACGCAATGTGACGCCTGCAGACCATTCCATCTAAGTCTGCATTCCAAATGGTGCTCCTTCCCTTCCGAGCCCTCCCATGCGCCCAAACGGTGGTTCCCCCCCCACATATGGGGTATCAGCGTACTCAGGACAAATTGGACAACAACTTTTGGGGTCCAATTTCTCCTGTTACCCTAGGGAAAATACAAAACTGGGGGCTAAAAAATAATTTTTGTGGGAAAAAAATTGTTTTATTTTTATGGCTCTGCATTATAAACTTCTGTGAAGCCCTTGGTGGGTCAAAGTGCTCACCACACATCCAGATAAGTTCCTTAGGGGGTCTACTTTCCAAAATGTTGTCACTTGTGGGGGGTTTCAATGTTTAGGCACATCAGTGGCTCTCCAAATGCAACATGGCGTCCCATCTCAATTCCTGTCAATTTTGGCATGAAAAGTCAAACGGTGCTCCTTCCCTTCCGAGCTCTACCATGTGCCCAAACAGTGGTTTACCCCCACATATGGGGTATCAGCATACTCAGAACAAATTGTACAACAACTTTTGAGGTCCAATTTCTTCTCTTACCCTTGGAAAAATAAAAAATTGGGGGCAAAAATATTATTTTTGTGAAAAAATATGATTTTTTATTTTTATGGTTCTGCATTATAAACTTCTGTGAAGCACTTGGTGGGTCAAAGTGCTCACCACACCTCTAGATAAGTTCCTTAGGGGGTCTACTTTCCAAAATGGTGTCAATTGTGGGGGGTTTCAATGTTTAGGCACATCAGTGGCTCTCCAAACGCAACATGGTGTCCCATCTCAATTCCTGTCAATTTTGCATTGAAAAGTCAAATTGCCCTCCTTCGCTTCCAAGCTCTGTCATGCACCCAAACAGTGGTTTACCCCCACATATGGGGTATCAGCTTACTCAGGACAAATTGTACAACAACTTTTGGGGTCCATTTTCTCCTGTTACCCTTGGTAAAATAAAACAAATTGGAGCTGAAGTAAATTTTTTGTGAAAAAAAGGTAAATGTTCATTTTTATTTAAACATTCCAAAAATTCCTATGAAACACCTGAAGGGTTAATAAACTTCTTGAATGTGGTTTTGAGCACCTTGAGGGGTGCAGTTTTTAGAATGGTGTCACACTTGGGTATTTTCTATCATATAGACCCCTCAAAATGACTTCAAATGAGATGTGGTCCCTAAAAAAAAAATGGTGTTGTAAAAATGAGAAATTGCTGGTCAACTTTTAACCCTTATAACTCCCTAACAAAAAAACATTTTGGTTCCAAAATTATGCTGATGTAAAGTAGACATGTGGGAAATGTTACTTATTAAGTATTTTGTGTGACATATCTCTGTGATTTAATTGCATAAAAATTCAAAGTTTGAAAATTGCAAAATTTTCAAAATTTTTGCCAAATTTCCGTTTTTTTCACAAATAAACGCAGGTACTATCAAAGAAATTTTACCACTATCATGAAGTACAATATGTCACGAGAAAACAATGTCAGAATCACCAGGATCCGTTGAAGCGTTCCAGAGTTATAACCTCATAAAGGGACAGTGGTCAGAATTGTAAAAATTGGCCTGGTCATTGACGTGCAAACCACCCTTGGGGGTAAAGGGGTTAACAACATTTTTTGTAACTTTTGGCATACTTCAATAATCTCCATGGGAGACTGGAAGCTGCCATAACCCGATCGACTATATACAGCCAATGATCAGATCGCCTGTATGTAGCAGAATTGCTGACTTGCTATGAGCACCCACCACCGGGTGGTGGTCATAGCACTCCAGCATTGACAACCATAGAGGTCTGCTGGAGACCTCTCCTTGTAATGCCAACCCATCGCCGTCTTGCGGTCATGTGACACAAGCGCCGATTGGCGGGATTTCTTGCGTGCTTGCTGGAAGCGCGTGTTAAGTGCCTCTGTCAGAGTTTGACAGCATCATCAGCCAGAGGAGGATCACGATTCCTTCTGTGGTTGTTAGCGTCACATGTCAGCTGTTCAAAACAGCTGACGTGCCGGAAAGATGTGGGCTCACCTCCGGAGCCCAGATCGCAGGGAGGGTGTCCAACATTGGTGTATTATTACTCCCGATTTCAGAAAGGGGTTAATGTGTGCCGACAGGGGTGTGCGACAGTGCGCCCATCACACACCCTTGTTGTGATTTCATGGCACCATTGGCTTACCATGACATCTGAGGGTCTGCTGAAGACTTCCATGGTTCTTTTGTGAAAGACAGCATTAAGCTGGTATTCATCGGAGACCATGAGTTTTGCTTTACTTACAGTCCTAGTGCACTGCTATGTATAGTACAAGCGATCAGATGATCGCAGATTCAAGTCAATATGTATTGTTAATATAAGTTTTAAACACCAATATAAGAATAAAAGTTGAAAAGGAGCAAAACCAATACCATCTGTTGAAGACACTTTTATAATTTCAAATAGTTTTGGTTAGTAAAACATTTTTCAAAAAAGCATTAGAAGGCGCATAACACTTAAAGATCAAATACCATATATTTAAAGTAATTTGTTTTTATTGGTTGAAATAAACCTTTGGCACTTGTTCTTGACTTAAGTTTATGAGCCATACTTTCAGCATCATGGATAGTTATATTCCGTAATTCACCATGATTAAATAATTTTTATTATTGCTAATCAACAGAAAGGGCTCTACCATCATCCAGTCTTCTTCATAAGCTAGCGTTGCCAAGAGCAATACAAACCAAGCTGCATTCCGAAATCAGCATGAGCTGAAGGCTCCAGGCCCTTGACCACAGATTTGAAAGAAACTAATTTTGAATAAATTAATCAGTCGACCTTCTTAACTTACTTTGCTGCAAGTTCTTAGCACAGCAAGGAATGTCTTTGTGTGGCGCTTACGAAGGACCACCCAATAGGTTGAATGTGATGATGCACACAACACACAGTTCCTGGAACAGATCAGCCTCTTAGCTAATTCCAATATGGTAGTCAGTTGAACTGACTAAAAGACTGGAAGCAGAAACTGAAATTGAGAACTGTTTTTCACTCAAAACCAGTTGTCAAAAATAGAATGAAAGATAATTTGAAACTATAGTCATGTAATGTGCCACCTATTGTGCATTAATTTTGAGATAGTCTCCCCCTAGAAGAAATGCAGATCTTTTTAATCTGTCATTTGATGTAAAATGACACCAACAATAAAAAAACCCCTTTGTATTCTTTGTATTATCTACACACTATATATTCCTAAAATAATATAGTAGTTTCTGAGCCCATATACTGCTGTAGATATGTAATGATCTCTAAAATGTAATGTCATTTGGTGTATGTTGGATGAGATCTGTACAATCCCTATTAGTCATTCATGGCAGCGTGCAGTGGGGGGTACATGTGATAGGCCTATATGACGCATGAAGTTCCCTACCTTAGAAGGTCTGCATAGAGACAAGAAAAAATAGTATATATTTAGATGTATCCATACTAGCTAACAAAAACGTGATGAGTACCTCTTTAGACATATTGACACTAACAGAAAACGTGTGTGACAAGAATGGTGCGTGTCTAACTTTGTCCATGAGCCTATTATGAGACCATGTGTCGGACTCAACAGCTGCACATCATTATTATAATTTGCCGTTCCCATTTAGAAAGAAAACTCAAAGTTCTGCTTATTTCAGCCAGCAAAAGAATGGCTCTTGAGACGTGTATAATAATACACCATCAGACATTGTGAATATCATGCCGCCCAAGCTATCTGCAGGCGGATGGGTGGCTTTTTACTGCTTTCATTTACTTTGATTAATTTGCCTACATGGAATGAAAGACTGACAGTCGTTCCGACACTGTTGTGTATTGCTAAACTTTCTGTTCAGTTTACTGGATTAAAGACTTGCGCCCAGTTTATGTTATTTGCCAATCTTAAGTGTTGTCAGAAATTGATTCATGATCATTTACTTCAAAGGAAGAGTGTAACATGACCCATTGAAAATATATATGAACCCTATTAAACAAGTGCTCACCCTCTTTGTAGTTGGCCCCATCGGCAATCACTGTACTTTATGCAAAACAATCTTCTAAGGCATTTTACAGTGATTTGTACAATTAGGCAGCTGATTTAGTAGGAAGTTACTTTAAAAAAAAAAATTAATAGTCAGGGTAAAGGACGTATTAAATGAATCACAACTAAGGGTATCTGCATTTTGTGTTTTAGTATAATGGAGAACTGCAGTATGAGACATTCTGTAATATATTTGTATTAATGGAAATGATTCTACTTTGTAATGGAGTGCTCCAAATGTATATCAAGACATCCATGGGGCGGCTCAAAGAGCAATGTAAGAATTGTATAAAAGGCTCTAATCAAGAGCACATTAAAAATATGAAAAACATTTTCTGGAATTATCTGTTTTGTAATGTAGTTGCTTAACCCCTTTCCGACATCGGGCGTAATAGTATGCCGATGTCGGACACCTTCCCTTTGATGTGGGCTCCGGCGGTAAGCCCACATCTTTCCGAGCACATATCAGCTGTTTTGAACAGCTGATATGTGCCCGGTACAGCCATGGGTGGAATTGCGATCCACCCTCGGCGGTTATTAACCCGTTAAATGCCACTGTCAAATGCTGACAGTGGCATTTAACATGAACTTACGGCAATTGCGCCGTAAATCCGCCCACCAGTCACCCCGTCACATGATCGTGGGTCACCGGTGGGTTGGCATCACAACCAGAGGTCTCCTGAAGACCTCTATGGTTGTCACTGCCGACTTGCTGTGAGCGCCGTCCAGTGGTCGGTGCTCATAGCAAATGAGTAATTCAGCTACATATAGGTGAACTTATCATCGCCTGTATGTAGCTGAACCGATCGAGTTATAGCAGCTTCTAGTCTCCCATGGATGTAGACTATTGAAGCATGCCAAAAGTAAAAACAAATTACAAAAAAAATATATAAAAAATGTATAAAAGTTAAAATCACCCCCCTTTTGCCCCATTCAAAATAAAGCAATATAAAAAAATCAAACCTACACATATTTGGTATCACCGGGTTCAGAATTGCCCGATCTATCAATAAAAAAAAAGAATTAACCTGATCGATAAACAGCGTAGTGAGAAAAAAAGTCAAAACACAGAATTACGGGGTTTTTTGTCGCCGCAATATTGCATTAAAATCCAATAACGGGCAATCAAAAGATCGGATCTGCACCAAAATGGTATCATTAAAAATGTCAGTTCGGCACACAAAAAATAGGCCCTCACCCAACCCGAGATCACAAAAAATGGAGACGCTATGGGTAGGGTTGAGCGAAACGGGTCGAACATTTTCAAAAGTCGCCGACTTTTGGCTAAGTCGGGGTTTCATGAAACCCGATCCGACCCCTGTGAGGGGTCGGCCATGCGGTACGCGACTTTCGCGCCAAAGTCGCGTTTCAATGACGCGAAAAGCGCCATTTCTCAGCCAATGAAGGTAAACGCAGAGTGTGGGCAGCGTGATGACATAGGTCCTGGTCCCCACCATCTTAGAGAAGGGCATTGCAGTGATTGGCTTGCTGTCTGCGACGTCACAGGGGCTATAAAGAGGCGTTCCCGCCAACCGCCATCTTACTGCTGCTGATCTGAGCTTAGGGAGAGGTTGCTGCCGCTTTGTCAGAAGCAGGGATAGCGTTAGGCAGGGTCCATTAACCACAAAACCGCTTGTGCTGCAGCGATTTGCACTGTCCAACACCACCCTCGGTGTGCAGGGACAGTGGAAGTTTTTTTTTTTTTTTTTTTCCCCTCAGCGCTGTAGCTCATTGGGCTGCCCTAGAAGGCTCCCTGATAGCTGCATTGCTGTGTGTACGCCGCTGTGCAAACCAACTGCTTTTTTCAAAGCACAAATCCTCATGTTCCTTCCTTTCTGCACAGCTATCTTTTTTGTTTGTCCACACTTTTTATTTCATTTGTGCATCAGTCCACTCCTTATTGCTGCCTGCCATACCTGGCTGAGATTACTGCAGGCAGGGAGATAGTAGCTGCCTGCCATACCTGGCTGAGATTACTGCAGGCAGGGAGATAGTAATTGTAGGACATTCCCTGTTTTTTTTTTTTTTTTTTTTTTTGGTGGGAGATTAAGATTGGCAATTTGGCATTTCTGCTAGAGTGCCATCCCTGTGTGTGCCATCTCTCTCACATAGTGGGCCATAGAAAGCCTTTTCATTTTTCTGTATTTTTTTTTGTGGGGTGTATAAATTCTCCCTGATAAAAATACAGTGGGAGATTAATATTGGCCTTTGGGCTTGTGTGCCAGTCCTGAGTGTGCCATCTCTCTCACAAATAGTGGGCCATAGAAAGCCTATTTTATTTTTTTTTGGGTTTTATAAATTCTCCCTGAAAAAAAGGGAGATTAATATTGGCCTCTGGGCTTGTGTGCCAGTCCTGAGCGTGCCATCTGTGCCAGCCCTGAGCGTGCCATCTCTCTCACAAATAGTGGGCCATAGAAAGCCTATTTAATTTTTTTTTTGGTTTTATAAATTCTCCCTGAAAAAAAGGGAGATTAATATTGGCCTCTGGGCTTGTGTGCCAGTCCTGAGCGTGCCATCTGTGCCAGCCCTGAGCGTGCCATCTCTCTCACAAATAGTGGGCCATAGAAAGCCTATTTAATTTTTTTTTTGTTTTATAAATTTTCCCTGAAAAAAGGGAGATTAATATTGGCCTCTGGGCTTGTGTGCCAGTTGTGAGCGTGCCATCTGTGCCAGTCCTGAGCGTGCCATCTCTCTCACAAATAGTGGGCCATAGAAAGCCTATTTAATTTTTTTTTTGGTTTTATAAATTTTCCCTGAAAAAAGGGAGATTAATATTGGCCTCTGGGCTTGTGTGCCAGTTGTGAGCGTGCCATCTGTGCCAGTCCTGAGCGTGCCATCTCTCTCACAAATAGTGGGCCATAGAAAGCCTATTTAAATATTTTTTTGGTTTTATAAATTCTCCCAGAAAAAAAGGGAGATTAATATTGGCCTCTGGGCTTCTGTGCCAGTCCTGAGCGTGCCATCTGTGCCAGTCCTGAGCGTCCCATCTCTCTCACAAATAGTGGGCCATAGAAAGCCTATTTTTTTTTTTTTTGGGTTTTAGAAATTCTCCCTGGAAAAAAAAAGGGAGATTAATATTGCCCTTTGGGCTTGTGTGCCAGTACTAAGCGTTCCATCTCTCTCTCTCTCTCAGTCAGTGGGCCATAGAACGCCTATTTTTGGTTTTATTTGTTTTCTAAATTCTCCCTGAAAAAATCATTTTATTTTATTTGGTTTCTAAATTCTTCCTGATAAAATCATATTTTTTTTATTATTTTTTTTTCTAAAGTCTCCCTGAAAAAAAAAAAAAAAAACAGTGGGAGATTAATATTGGCCTTTCTGCTTGTGTGCCAGTCTTGACTCCTGGGTGCGTCATCTCTCAGTCAGTGGGCCATAGAACGCCTATTTTTGGTTTTATTTGTTTTCTAAATTCTCCCTGAAAAAATCATTTTATTTTATTTGGTTTCTAAATTCTTCCTGATAAAATCATATTTTTTTTATTATTTTTTTTTCTAAAGTCTCCCTGAAAAAAAAAAAAAAAAAACAACCAAAAAAAACAGTGGGAGATTAATATTGGCCTTTCTGCTTGTGTGCCAGTCTTGACTCCTGGGTGTGCCATCTCTCTCTCTCTCTCTCTCTCCCTCTCTCTCTCTCTCTCTCTCTCTCTCCAATTGTGGTCCATAGAAAGCCTATATTTTTTTTCCTTGATTTGGGTTCTAAAATCTACCAGAGAAAATAACTACATCAATCATTGGTAGAAAAATATTGGCCTCTGGGTTTGTGTGCCACTCCTGACTCCTGTGTGCGTCATCTCTCAGTCAGTGGGCCATAGAACGCCTATTTTTGTTTTTATTTGTTTTATAAATTCTCCCTGAAAAAATCATTTTATTTTATTTGGTTTCTAAATTCTTCCTGATAAAATCATATTTTTTTTATTATTTTTTTTTCTAAAGTCTCCCTGAAAAAAAAAAAAAAAAAACAAACAAAAAAAACAGTGGGAGATTAATATTGGCCTTTCTGCTTGTGTGCCAGTCTTGACTCCTGGGTGTGCCATCTCTCTCTCTCTCTCTCTCTCTCTCCAATTGTGGTCCATAGAAAGCCTATATTTTTTTTCCTTGATTTGGGTTCCAAAATCTACCAGAGAAAATAACTACATCAATCATTGGTAGAAAAATATTGGCCTCTGGGCTTGTGTGCCACTCCTGACTCCTGTGTGCGTCATCTCTCAGTCAGTGGGCCATAGAACGCCTATTTTTGTTTTTATTTGTTTTATAAATTCTCCCTGAAAAAATCATTTTATTTTATTTGGTTTCTAAATTCTTCCTGATAAAATCATATTTTTTTTATTATTTTTTTTTCTAAAGTCTCCCTGAAAAAAAAAAAAACAAAACCCCCCAAAAAATGGGAGATTAATATTGGCCTTTCTGCTTGTGTGCCAGTCTTGACTCCTGGGTGTGCCATCTCTCTCTCTCTCTCTCTCTCTCTCTCCAATTGTGGTCCATAGAAAGCCTACATTTTTTTTCCTTGATTTGGGTTCCAAAATCTACCAGAGAAAATAACTCCATCAATCATTGGTAGAAAAATATTGGCCTCTGGGCTTGTGTGCCACTCCTGATTCCTGTGTGCGTCATCTCTCACTCAGTGGCCCATAGAAAGCATATAGTTTGTTACATTTGTTTTCTAAATTCTCCCTGCAAAAATCTATTTTTTTTTTTTGGGGGGGTTTCTAAAGTGTTCCTGAAAAAAATAAAAATAAAAAAAAAATAATAGTGTGACATTAATATTAACATTTGTGCTTCAGTGACAGTCCTGCGTGTGGGGCATCTCTCTAATTTGCAGCCACCAAAAAAAGAGTGTGTAACATTGGGCCTGATTTTCGCTGTGGTCTCACCAACCTGTAAAGGGGTAGCTAAATCATACTGAAGTTATAGCTCACCGTGTAAGTTGTGTGACTGCAACAAATAACGTTAGTTTGGTTACGTTTTTAAAACAATGAGGAAGTCTAGTGGAAGAGGTCGTGGCCGGGGGCGTTCATTGTCAGCTGGTAATGAGGGTAGTGGTAGTGGTGGAGCATCAGGTGGTCGTGGGGAAAAAAATATTGCACCTAAGTCTGGAGCTGTGGAGCCAGGTTCGTCGTCCGGCTACACAAGGCCTCGAACGCTCCCTTTTCTGGGATTAGGAAAACCGCTTTTAAAGCCGGAGCAGCAAGAGCAAGTTTTGGCTTATCTTGCTGACTCAGCCTCTAGCTCTTTTGCCTCCTCTCGTGAAACTGGTAAAAGTAAAAGCAGCGCGTCGTTAGTGGATGTTCACGGTCAGGGACAAGTCACTTCCTTGTCCTCTTCAGCAAAAACAACAACAGAGAAGAATGCAGCAGGCGACACAATGGGTTACTCCATGGAGCTCTTTACACATACCGTCCCTGGCTTAGAAAGTGAAGCAGTTAACAGTCCATGCCCATTACAAGTTGAATCTGACATGGAGTGCACTGACGCACAGCCACAGCCAGACTACTATGCTGGTCCTTTGACTCAGACCACAACATTGCCCTCGCAGGGTGCTGATCAAGAATCAGACCCTGATGAGACTATGTTGCCCCATCACGAACGCTATACCACCGAACGACACGGTGACACAGACGAAGTTGCGCAGGAGGTACAAGAAGAGTTATTAGATGACCCAGTTCTTGACCCCGATTGGCAGCCATTGGGGGAACAGGGTGCAGGCGGCAGCAGTTCTGAAGCAGAGGAGGAGGAGGGGCCGCAGCAGGCATCAACATCGCCACAGGTTCCATCTGCCGGGCCCGTATCTTGCCCAAAACGCGTGGCAAAGCCAAAACCTGGTGGAGGACAGCGTGGCCATCTGGTTAAAGCTCAGTCTGCAATGCCTGAAAAGGTATCCGATGCTAGAAAGAGTGCAGTCTGGCATTTTTTTAAACAACATCCAATTGATCAGCGCAAAGTCATCTGTCAAAAATGTTCTACTTCCTTAAGCAGAGGTCAGAATCTGAAAAGTCTCAATACTAGTTGCATGCATAGACATTTAACCACCATGCATTTGAAAGCTTGGACTAACTACCAAACGTCCCTTAAGGTTGTTGCACCCTCGGCCAATGAAGCTAGTCATCAACGCAACATCCCTTCCGGCAGTGTAGGACCACCATTTAGCGCACCACCTGCTGTATCTGTGCAGGTATCTTTGCCAGGCCAAAGCAGTCAGGGTCAGGGAATCACCAGTTTCGTAGTAGGAAACACTGCATCTAGGGCACCGGCGGCAACAATACCATCTCCCACCGTCTCTCAGTCTGCCATGTCCACCGGCACCCCCGCTAGTTCCACGATCTCCAGCTCTCCAGTCCAGCTCACCCTACATGAGACTATGGTTAGAAAAAGGAAATACTTAGCCTCGCATCCGCGTACACAGGGTTTGAACGCCCACATAGCTAGACTAATCTCGTTAGAGATGATGCCCTACCGGTTAGTTGAAAGCGAAGCTTTCAAAGACCTGATGGACTACGCTGTACCACGCTACGAGCTACCCAGTCGACACTTTTTTTCCAGAAAAGCCATCCCAGCCCTCCACCAGCATGTTAAAGAGCGCATCGTCCATGCACTCAGGCAATCTGTGAGCACAAAGGTGCACCTGACAACAGATGCATGGACCAGTAGGCATGGCCAGGGACGTTACGTGTCCATCACGGCACACTGGGTAAATGTGGTGGATTCAGGGTCCACAGGGGACAGCAAGTTTGGGACAGTTCTGCCTAGCCCACGGTCTAGTAAACAGTTGTCTGTAGCCGTTCGCACCCCCTCCTCCTCCTCCTCCTCCTCGTCCTCCTGCAGAAGCAAGAGCTCGTCCACAGACCGCAGTCGCACAAACACTCCATCCGCACCTGCCACTGTTGCACACCAGGTCTCCCATTATGGGGCAGCTACTGGCATACGTCAGCAGGCTGTATTGGCTATGAAGTGTTTGGGCGACAATAGACACACCGCGGAAGTTCTGTCCGAGTTCTTGCAGCAAGAAACGCAGTCGTGGCTGGGCACTGTAGATCTTGAGGCAGGCAAGGTAGTGAGTGATAACGGAAGGAATTTCATGGCTGCCATCTCCCTTTCCCAACTGAAACACATTCCTTGCCTGGCTCACACCTTAAACCTGGTGGTGCAGTGCTTCCTGAAAAGTTATCCGGGGTTATCCGACCTGCTCCTCAAAGTGCGTGGACTTTGCGCACATATCCGCCGTTCGCCTGTACACTCCAGCCGTATGCAGACCTATCAGCGTTCTTTGAACCTTCCCCAGCATCGCCTAATCATAGACGTTGCAACAAGGTGGAACTCAACACTGCACATGCTTCAGAGACTGTGCGAACAGAGGCGGGCTGTTATGTTTTTGTGGGAGGATACACATACACGGGCAGGCAGTAGGATGGCAGACATGGAGTTGTCAGGTGTGCAGTGGTCGAAGATTCAAGACATGTGTCAAGTCCTTCAGTGTTTTGAGGAATGCACACGGCTGGTTAGTGCAGACAACGCCATAATAAGCATGAGCATCCCCCTAATGCGTCTGCTGATGCAAAGTTTGACGCACATAAAGGATCAGGCGTCTGCACCAGAGGAAGAGGAAAGCCTTGATGACAGTCAGCGATTGTCTGGTCAGGGCAGTGTACATGACGAGGTACCGGGCGAAGAGGAGGTGGAGGATGAGGAGGATGATGGGGATGAGTATATTTTTAATGAGGAAGCTTTCCCGGGGGCACGGGAAATTGGTGGCGTGGCAAGGCCGGGTTCTGGTTTTTTGAGGGACACAAGTGACGTAGATTTGCCTGCAACTGCCCCTCAACCAAGCACAACCGCAGATTTGACAACGGGAACTTTGGCCCACATGGCGGATTATGCCTTGCGTATCCTCAAAAGGGACACACGCATTACAAAAATGATGAACGATGACGATTACTGGTTGGCCTGCCTCCTTGATCCTCGCTATAAAGGCAAATTGCAAAATATTATGCCACATGAGAACTTGGAACTAATATTAGCAACAAAACAATCAACTCTTGTTGACCGTTTGCTTCTGGCATTCCCTGCACACAGCGCCCGTGATCGTTCTCACACGAGCTCCAGGGGCCAGCAGACCAGGGGTGTTAGAGGGGCAGAAATCAGAAGTGGCGTTGGCCAGAGGGGTTTTCTGACCAGGTTGTGGAGTGATTTTTCTATGACCGCAGACAGGACAGGTACTGCAGCATCAATTCAAAGTGACAGGAGACAACATTTGTCCAGTATGGTTACAAACTATTTTTCATCCCTTATCGACGTTCTCCCTCAACCGTCATTCCCATTTGATTACTGGGCATCCAAATTAGACACCTGGCCAGAATTGGCAGAATATGCATTGCAGGAGCTTGCTTGCCCGGCAGCTAGTGTCCTATCAGAAAGAGTATTCAGTGCTGCAGGTTCAATACTAACAGAAAAAAGGACTCGTCTGGCTACCCAAAATGTAGATGATCTAACCTTCATTAAAATGAACCACAACTGGATTTCAAAATCTTTTGCCCCACCCTGCCCGGCTGACACCTAGCTTTCCTATGAAAAGGTCTTGCCTGTGGACTATTCTGAATGACTTTTCCAATCTCGTAATTTTCTTCACCTGATTGTCCAGCATACGACATGTTTCCACCTCACGAAATGGCCAAACTCCCCACACGGGGCCGTGCTATCGCCACTTTGCGCTTGGACCCTTGAGAGTGCTGTTTGTCTGAAGAGGTGGGTGTGGCCGCTTTTGGTCGACGGCACTGCCACTGGGTCCCTCATAGTACAATAAAGTGTCTCTGGCGGTGGTGGTGCGCACCCAACGTCAGACACACCGTTGTAATATGAGGGGCCCTGTGCCTGTACCGCCGGCCACAAGACAGTTCCCCCCCCAGCTCAAACAGTGCTCTACCACTAGCAAAATTGTCTCTCACAGCTTCACCAATGTGTAGTCTAGGCGCTGACATCCTTCAATGCCTGGCACTGACAATACCATTGTTTTGACATTTTTGTTATGTTAGGCCTTCGAAGCCTGTCTGCGGTCCCTTCTTTCTACAACTACTACACTGACCAGGCCACTGCTGGCCGTGTTACCCTGGAACCAATTTAAAAGTGCCTACAGTCAGCCCAATTTTGTTATGTTAGGCCTTCGAAGACTGTCTGCCGTCACTCCTTCCACTAGACTTCCACTGACCATACACTGCTGCCCATGTACCCCTGGAACCAATTTAAAGTGCCTACAGCCAGCCCAATTTTGTTATGTTAGGCCTTCGAAGCCTGTCTGCGGTCACTCCTTCCACTAGACTTCCACTGACCAGACCACTGCTGCCCGTGTACCCCTGCAACCAATTTAAAAGTGCCTACAGCCAGCCCAAGTTTGTTATGTTAGGCCTTGGAAGCCTGTCTGCGGTCACTCCTTCCACTAGACTTCCACTGACCAGACCACTGCTGCCCGTGTACCCCTGGAACCAATTTAAAAGTGCCTACAGCCAGCCCAAGTTTGTTATGTTAGGCCTTCGAAGCCTGTCTGCGGTCACTCCTTCCACTAGACTTCCACAGACCAGACCACTGCTGCCCGTGTACCCCTGGAACCAATTTAAAAGTGCCTACAGCCAGCCCAAGTTTGTTATGTTAGGCCTTGGAAGCCTGTCTGCGGTCACTCCTTCCACTAGACTTCCACTGACCAGACCACTGCTGCCCGTGTACCCCTGGAACCAATTTAAAAGTGCCTACAGCCAGCCCAAGTTTGTTATGTTAGGCCTTCGAAGCCTGTCTGCGGTCACTCCTTCCACTAGACTTCCACAGACCAGACCACTGCTGCCCGTGTACCCCTGGAACCAATTTAAAAGTGCCTACAGCCAGCCCAAGTTTGTTATGTTAGGCCTTGGAAGCCTGTCTGCGGTCACTCCTTCCACTAGACTTCCACAGACCAGACCACTGCTGCCCGTGTACCCCTGGAACCAATTTAAAAGTGCCTACAGCCAGCCCAAGTTTGTTATGTTAGGCCTTGGAAGCCTGTCTGCGGTCACTCCTTCCACTAGACTTCCACTGACCAGACCACTGCTGCCCGTGTACCCCTGGAACCAATTTAAAAGTGCCTACAGCCAGCCCAAGTTTGTTATGTTAGGCCTTCGAAGCCTGTCTGCGGTCACTCCTTCCACTAGACTTCCACTGACCAGACCACTGCTGCCCGTGTACCCCTGGAACCAATTTAAAAGTGCCTACAGCCAGCCCAAGTTTGTTATGTTAGGCCTTCGAAGCCTGTCTGCGGTCACTCCTTCCACTAGACTTCCACAGACCAGACCACTGCTGCCCGTGTACCCCTGGAACCAATTTAAAAGTGCCTACAGCCAGCCCAAGTTTGTTATGTTAGGCCTTGGAAGCCTGTCTGCGGTCACTCCTTCCACTAGACTTCCACTGACCAGACCACTGCTGCCCGTGTACCCCTGGAACCAATTTAAAAGTGCCTACAGCCAGCCCAAGTTTGTTATGTTAGGCCTTGGAAGCCTGTCTGCGGTCACTCCTTCCACTAGACTTCCACTGACCATACACTGCTGCCCATGTACCCCTGGAACAAATTTAAAAGTGCCTACAGCCAGCCCAAGTTTGTTATGTTAGGCCTTCGAAGCCTGTCTGCGTCCCGTTCTTTCAACTACAACTACACTGACCAGGCCACTGATGGCCGTGTTCCCCTGGAACCAATTTTAACTTGCCTACAGCCAGCCCAATGTTAGGCCTTTGATGCCTGTCTGCCGTCACTCCTTCCACTAGGCCTCCACTGACCTGTCTATTGCTGCCCGTGTACCCCTTGAACCAACATCATTAAATATAAAAAAAATTAATTTGATTATAAAAAATAAGATCGTGTTGAGATCTCAAATGCAGACATTTTAACAATCAAAACAAACACACAACAAATATCTGGAACTGTACTACAAAGGTCCAACAGCTACAATTTCTTTCTCCTGCAAGAAGTTAACTGAAAGTTTTTTGGAGTTGTTAACACAGATATGGCATCCACCGAGTGTTGTCCTGTCGCGTCTCCTTTAAATTATTTCCAATAAGATGTTAAACTATTAATTTAATAAAATCAATAATTAAAAAAATAATTGAGTAAGTCAAAAGCACATTGCAAATAAACATTAATTACAAATCAAGAAGCATGGCGCGTCCGAGGGTGAGTAGATACCGAATAAGAATATAATCACCCTCGGACGCGCAATGCTTATTTACAACAGCCTTCCATCCTAAGAATCAGCCCTTCCGTGGTGTAGAGAGAGGTTGTGTTACACTCCAAGGTGTTCCCCAGGTTGCCTTTCCTGAGCTTCGATCTTCCGGCTCTCGTTTAGTAGCTGTTGGAAACTACGCTGCATTAGGCCTACTAATTGTGTATGGGTGAAACAGTGGCGCATCTGCGGTCCCTCCTTCCACTAGGCCTCCACTGACCTGTCTACTGCGGCCCGTGTACCCCTTGAACCAACCTAATAAAATATTTAAAAAATTAATTTGATTATAAAAAATAAGATCGTGTTGAGATCTCAAATGCAGACATTTTAACAATCAAAACAAACACACAACAAATATCTGGAACTGTACTACAAAGGTCCAACAGCTACAATTTCTTTCTCCTGCAAGAAGTTAACTGAAAGTTTTTTGGAGTTGTTAACACAGATATGGCATCCACCGAGTGTTGTCCTGTCGCGTCTCCTTTAAATTATTTCCAATAAGATGTTAAACTATTAATTTAATAAAATCAATAATTAAAAAAATAATTGAGTAAGTCAAAAGCACATTGCAAATAAACATTAATTACAAATCAAGAAGCATGGCGCGTCCGAGGGTGAGTAGATACCGAATAAGAATATAATCACCCTCGGACGCGCAATGCTTATTTACAACAGCCTTCCTTCCTAAGAATCAGCCCTTTCGTGGTGTAGAGAGAGGTTGTGTTACACTCCAAGGTGTTCCCCGGGTTGCCTTTCATGAGCTTCGATCTTCCGGCTCTCGTTTAGTAGTTGGTGGAAAAGTACACAGCATTAGGCCTACAAAATGGGTATGGGGTGGAGAGAGATGGTGTGTTACACTCCAAGGTGTTCCCCAGGTTGCCTTTCCTGAGCTTCGATCTTCATGCTCTCGTTTAGTAGGTGTCGGAAAGTAGGCTGCATTAGGCCTACAAATTGGGTATGGGGTGGAGAGAGATGGTGTGTTACACTCCAAGGTGTTCCCCAGGTTGCCTTTCCTGAGCTTCGATCTTCATGCTCTCGTTTAGTAGGTGTCGGAAAGTAGGCTGCATTAGGCCTACAAATTGGGTATGGGGTGGAGAGAGATGGTGTGTTACACTCCAAGGTGTTCCCCAGGTTTCCTTGCCATTGCTTCGGTCTTCCGACTCTCGTTTAGTAGTTGTAGAAAAGTACACAGCATTAGGCCTACAAAATGGGTATGGGGTGGAGAGAGATGGTGTGTTACACTCCAAGGTGTTCCCCAGGTTGCCTTTCCTGAGCTTCGATCTTCATGCTCTCGTTTAGTAGGTGTCGGAAAGTAGGCTGCATTAGGCCTAAAAAATGGGGAATGGGGTGGAGAGAGATGGTGTGTTACACTCCAAGGTGTTCCCCAGGTTTCCTTGCCATTGCTTCGGTCTTCCGACTCTCGTTTAGTAGTTGTAGAAAAGTACACAGCATTAGGCCTACAAAATGGGTATGGGGTGGAGAGAGATGGTGTGTTACACTCCAAGGTGTTCCCCAGGTTGCCTTTCCTGAGCTTCAATCTTCATGCTCTCGTTTAGTAGGTGTCGGAAAGTAGGCTGCATTAGGCCTAAAAAATGGGGAATGGGGTGGAGAGAGATGGTGTGTTACACTCCAAGGTGTTCCCCAGGTTTCCTTGCCATTGCTTCGGTCTTCCGACTCTCGTTTAGTAGTTGTAGAAAAGTACACTGCATTAGGCCTAAAAAATGGGTATGGGGTGGAGAGAGATGGTGTGTTACACTCCAAGGTGTTCCCCAGGTTGCCTTTCCTGAGCTTCGATCTTCATGCTCTCGTTTAGTAGGTGTCGGAAAGTAGGCTGCATTAGGCCTACAAATTGGGTATGGGGTGGAGAGAGATGGTGTGTTACACTCCAAGGTGTTCCCCAGGTTTCCTTGCCATTGCTTCGGTCTTCCGACTCTCGTTTAGTAGTTGTAGAAAAGTACACAGCATTAGGCCTACAAAATGGGTATGGGGTGGAGAGAGATGGTGTGTTACACTCCAAGGTGTTCCCCAGGTTGCCTTTCCTGAGCTTCTATCTTCAGGCTCTCATTAAATTGTGGTTAAATGGAACAACTGCATTTGGCGTACTAGTTGGTTTGGGGCCTACTATCGGTGTCTGCCACTCCTTGCTGTTCTCCTCCACTGAACAAAGCTGTGCCGCCTGTTTACTACGGTTGCCAATTTTGAACTGCATTTCGACTACTTACTGATTTGGCCCTACTCTCTGTGTCAGCCTCTCATTCCAGTTGTCCTCCACTGCAATGCCCCCTGGTTATTCCTGTGTTACCAATTTTGAACTGCATTTAGCCCACTTTCTTCTTTGGGCCTATATCTGTGTTTCCACTTCATCGTGCCCATTGCCCAGCCAGTGATAGATGAGTCTGCTGGTACATTGACCCATAACGCAACATTCCCCGTGCACGCTACACAACAACATTGTGACCCTGCTGAAAGTCAGGTTGCTCTTCCCGCATACCATACCACCTTACACGGGGACAAAGAGGAAGGTGCAGATGAAAGTGCAGGTTCCTTCATCAGGTGGGGGGAGGAATACTAGTTGGCGACGTCACTGGCACAGGGCCTCTCATAGTACGCAAAAGTGTTGCTGCCGGTGGGAGGCGCCCCCGCCGTGCAAACACACCGCTGTACTTTGAGGGGCCCTGTGCCAGTGCCAATGCCAACGAGTGGGCCCCCCCTGCTTGCTCAGGTTCACAGCACTTGCAAAGTTGAAATACTTACCTCTCCCTGCTCCACTGCCGTGACGTGGTCCAGATTTCCTGGGCCCACTAATTACTTGAACCAGCCCTACCCCCCACAACTTTAGCCAAATGACCCCCAATTTCAAATGCCTTCCAATTATTATAAGGTAAATTACGCTTGACAAGCTTCATTAAGAAGAATGGATGGTTTTGACATTAAAATGGGCACTCTAGGTGTTTTCCTGGCCCCCACTCACTGCCGACTATGCTGCCCCATTGACTTGCATTGGGTTTCGTGTTTCGGTCGATCCCGACTTTACGTCATAATCGGCCGATTTCACTCGACCCGACTTTGGACATAGTCGGGTTTCGCAAAACCCGGCTCGACTCTAAAAAGGTCAAGGTCGCTCAACTCTAGCTATGGGTATCGGAAAATGGCGCAAGTTTTTTTTTTTTCTTTTTTTCACAAATTTTGGAATTTTTTTTTCACCACTTAAATAAAAAGGAACCTATACATGTTTGGTGTCTATGAACTCGTAATTAACTGGAGAATCATAGTGGCAGGTCAGTTTTAAGCACTTAGTGGACATAGTAAAAAAGCAAAACAAAAAACAAATTGTAGAATTGCACTTTTTTGCAATTTCACTGCACTTTGAATTTTTTCCACAAAGTTTGGAATTTTTTTTCACCAGTTACATAAGAAAGAACCTATACATGTTTGGTGTCTATGAACTTGCAATGACCTGGAGAATCATAATGGCATGTCAGTTTTAGCATTTAGTGAAAAAGCCAAACAAAAAACAAGTGTTGGATTGCATTTTTTTTGTAATTTCACCGCACTTGGAATTTTTTTCCTGTTTTCTAGTACACGACATGGTAAAACCAATAGTGTCGTTCAAAAGTACAACTTTTCCTGCGAAAAACAAGCCCTCGCACAGCCATATTGACGGGAAAATAAAAAAAATAGAGCTCTGGGGAGCAAAAAACGAAAACTCAAAACCAAAAATACCTCTGGTCATGAAGGGGTTAAACGCAACTTGTCACAAGGTCAATAGCGGCCATTTTTTGTCCTCGTTTTATTTCTGCTCCCCTAGTATTCAGTTATATGTATTTTTAAAAATCTGACGCAAGGTTCCGGAGATATGGGTAACTATACCAAACAGTCTAAATACGTGCCCCCAAAGAATCCCATAAGCAACACCCCCTTGCAAAAAACATACAAATTTGCACTAAAGTAAAAAGAAGAATATGTGTGTATATCTATATATACCATATTCTTTGAATTATAAGACACAATTTTTTTTCTAGAAATTTTAGGGGAAAATTTGTGTGCGTCTTATAATCTGAATTGTAGCTGCGGTGGAGCTTACCGGTTGCGGAAGTGCGGAGTCCCAGAGGCACTGCTGCCAGAAGCTTCTGACGGAGGCAGGAGTCAGGCAATAGCTGTGGGCCCCAGGTGTTCGGTGGTTCGGGGGCTCTGCCGATATTTTGTGAAAACCCGGGAAAATGCCCACCAGATGTAACGCATGCACAAGATAAGATCTCTACACCAAGATCTCATGTGTCGAGATCTCTGCTCCTGAGATCTCAATTGTGTATGCGCTGCCTCTGGTAGCCATTTTCACTGAGTCCACCGCATTTGAAAGTAAGGAAAGTGCAGGGCTCCGGGCTTTCACAAAATGTCGGTGGAGCCCCTACACCATTGAACATCTAGTCTGGTCATACCAGCCTGAGGCCCACAGCCATGGCCCAACTCTTGCCAGCACTGAGCACCCTGTCCTACCGGCCTGGAGCCCTCCGCATCTCCTGCCTCTGCCAGCAGTGACCCTGTCACATGGGTCCACCACTGCTGAATTTATCAATATTTGCTAGAAAAGTGGGCTCTAATGTATGGATATATATGTAGTTGGTGATTGGAAGCAAAATATATATGGCAACAATGCATTGGTGGCTGTTTTATCATATGAGTTTTGCAATTACAGTGTTATACTAGGTCCATATGTGGGAATCTAGGAACTCTAAAAAGCACTTCCACCAACTGACTTTCAGAGTAAGCCACTTATATTAACAGGTTCCAGATTCACTACAGCCTTCATGTTATAACTCCTTTACTTAGATCTTGACTTACACAACCCCTGCCCAGCCTTTGGCCAGTGAAGTGAGTTGGAAGGAGATAGTTGTCTTGCTAGGAAAAACACAGAGAGAGATGGATGTAATGATAAAATAAGAAGGCAGAGACAGTAGATGGAGTACTGAGATCAGAATCAGGAGCACTGAATCAGAGTAAGGGTACCGTTACACTATACAATTTACCAACGATCACGACCAGCGATACGACCTGGCCGTGATCGTTGGTAAGTCGTTGTGTGTTCGCTGGAGAGCTGTTACACAGACAGCTCTCCAGCGACCAACGATGCCGAGGTCCCCGGGTAACCAGGGTAAACATCGGGTTACTAAGCGCAGGGCCGCGCTTAGTAACCCGATGTTTACCCTGGTTACCAACGTAAAAAAAAAACAAACATTACATACTTACATTCCGGTGTCTGTCCCTTGCCGTCTGCTTCCCGCACTGACTGACTGCCGGCCGTAAAGTGAAAGCAGAGCACAGCGCTCTGTGCTCTGCTTTCACTTTACGGCCGGCAGTCAGTCAGTGCGGGAAGCAGACGGCAAGGGACCTGACGGACACCGGAATGTAAGTATGTACTGTTTTGTTTTTTTTTACTTTTACGCTGGTAACCAGGATAAACATCGGGTTACTAAGCGTGGCCCTGCGCTTAGTTACCCGATGTTTACCCTGGTTACAAGCGAACGCATCGCTGGATCGGTGTCACACACACCGATCCAGCGATGACAGCGGGAGATCCAGCGACGAAAGAAAGTTCCAAACGATCTGCTTCGACGTACGATTCTCAGCAGGGTCCCTGATGGCTGCTGCGTGTCAGACACAGCGATATCGTATGGATATCGCTGGAACATCACGGATCGTACCGTCGTAGCGACAAAAGTGCCACTGTGAGACGGTACCCTTAGTAATCAATGAAGCAGATGGTTAGTAATTTCAGGGTCAGTGACAGGTATCAATTAATTTGGCACAGATAAAAGGGATTAACAGGAGTAATGTAACCAGTGTGAGTCCATGCTGGTAAAACTGTCAAGGACTGACTGTCAAGTGAAGATTAAAGTAGGGTGGTGTGCTGACTGGCTCTGCCATTGGCTGATCAGCAAAACTTAGACCTCAATTCATTGAAGCTTTTATGCCAGAAAACTGGTTTAAAAAGGTTTGGAAAGTCTCAAAATTATTGCAAACTTTTACATTCCCTTGCCATTTTCTCCCAGCTTCAACTCTGTGAATGGAGCTGGGATGTGGCAAAATGGGTCTTGGCAACCCCTGCTCTTCAATCTCTTGATGAGTTTTGATGTACTTTATGCAACAAATCGTACTCCAGTCATTGGCTGGGGTAAGATGTGTGTTGTTGTGCACACTGAATGCCGGTTTGCGCCTCATTAGAGTGAATCACGTGTCTCGCACTGCATTTTGCCCTTGTTTAAAATGCCAGCCTTCGCTGAATTAGGACGCTAATGCACTTGATGTAAAGCCAAAACAACTGAGCTGCAGTGCATGATATCCAGCAGAAAGTATTATCCAGTTACTGACTTCTTGCTAGACTAACCTGTATGTTGTCGAGCAGCAGAACAGCATGCAACAACTCAAGCTTTGGGAAGATAACTTCAAGTTATCACAATTTCAAATGGTTAATTTACTGCCAAATTCCTTCTTAACCTATGATGGGTTTTTGGCATTATAAACATAAGGATGAATGACCTCGGGGAGATCAAAACATCCAACACCGCGGAGACACCATCACGTGTTTCTCAACGCAGTGATCCAGAACACTGCCCCCATCCCTTATGGGAAATATGCAAATGCATGTAGAAAAGCCGCGGAGACACCATCACGTGTTTCTCAACGCAAGCAATAAATAGTTAGGTCTTTCACCGGGAAGGACCAACCACGGGAAGGGCAGCATTCAAAAAGGAAAACCACCTATGCCAAAACATGGTATCCATCCACAGACAGCTGTTTTGGGGTATTTGCCCATCATCAGTGTGGAGTAGGAAACTGGCTATTAGGAGCATTGCCTAGTAAAAGGACTATAAACATAAGGATGAATGACCTCGGGGAGATCAAAACATCCAACACCGCGGAGACACCATCACGTGTTTCTCAATGCAGTGATCCAGAACACTGCCCCCATCCCTTATGGGAAATATGCTAATGCATGTAGAAAAGCCGCGGAGACACCATCACGTGTTTCTCAACTCTAGCGCTAAATATTCAGGTCTTTCACCGGGAAGGAACAACAACAGGAAGGGCAGCATCCAAAAAGGAAAACCACCTATGCCAAAACATGGTATCCATCCACAAACAGCTGTGTCTCCGCTGTGTTGGATGTTTTGATCTCCCCGAGGTCATTCATCCTTATGTGTATAGTCCTTTGACTAGGCACTGCTCCTAATAGCCAGTTTCCTACTCCACACTGATGAGGGGCAAATACCCCGAAACAACTGTCTGTGGATGGATACCATGTTTTGGCATAGGTGGTTTTCCTTTTTGGATGCTGCCCTTCCCGTGGTTGTTCCTTCCCAGTGAAAGACCTGGCTATTTATTGCTTGCGTTGAGAAACACGTGATGGTGTCTCCGCGGCTTTTCTACATGGGTTTTTGGCATTGTCGTTCGATCATATACTGAAGGGTCCCCCCTCTCCTTTCTGCAAATTTTGTAGAGGATTCTGATGTCTTACTATCTAAATATATACTTACCTTGTAATATCTTCACATCCTGTTCCGTCCAGATGTGTCCGGATCCAAAATTCCAAGCGGCGGAAGTTCACCGACCGCCATTTTGGGACTCCCAAGTGATGGGTGTCTCAATATGGAAACTGCTGGTGGCACACACACTCACACACACACTGTATACGCCCTATGCACCACATACACACACACACACACACACACACACTCAAACGGGACAGCACAGGAAGGAGAGAGACAGCAGACAAGGGGGATAGCATATGGTGTAGACAGGTCAAAGAAGAGAGCACAGATGGGAGAAGTCAGCACATGGGGAAAGAGAGTGTATAGGTGGGTGATCACATGGGGGGGAGAGATTCTCAACGCTGCAAAGCCTGCCCCATCGTGACATTACCGCCCTCCCCATGCGATAGCATCGGGCCTCCATAGAAATTATATACTTTTTTGTCATATGCAAGAAAAACCATTGACTGTCTGTAATATACCGTAATTATGTACTGTATATCCTAAATATCTCCCAACTCGAACTACACACGTCAGGATATGTGGAACATATCACTGGTGTTATCTTATGTTTTATCGTCTTACACTTTTTTTAATATTATTCATTGACCACCTTACTGGAGTAAGTTCTGCTTTGCTTGGTCATGATGAGACATCAGAAAAGCGAAACACAGATAACATAAAGTGCTTTATGTGGTCATCTGATAGCTGCTAATTGGTTCTAAAAGTTTTTTGGTCAGATTTAATCACTTAATAAAAGAAAAAAAAAACTTTCCTGGCCCTGCTCTCTGTGTAGAGGTAGAACACGAAGACTTTTCATTCTGGATTGAATTATTGCAGGGGAGTTAATGATTGCAGCATAGGAAAAGGTAGGATGAGGCAGACGACATCCATCACCAAGATAAAGCATGAATGTGCTCACTGACAGCTGCGTTTCCTCTACCACTGAATTCATTTCTTGACATCTGATTATATGTATTTGCATTTTAGGCCAGTTTCTTCTGGAAGAAGGTCGTATTGTAGAAGCAGCAAAAATGGCCAAGAAAGCTGCAGAATTGGACAGCTCTGAATTTGATGTTGTCTTCAATGCAGCTCATATGCTTCGGTAAGTGGCCTGCTTTGTAACATAGGTCCATAGACACGTAATCATTATGTGATGATCTCTGTGCACGTTCTCAGCCAAAATAGAGAATTTAAAAAAAAAGTTTTTAAGGGGTTTTCATAATCAAAACATCTGTTATCCAAAGGGTAGATAGCATGTGGAACCCTGCTGAATGAAGTGTGGTTGAGCATGCATGATGTCGCTGTATTGAAAGTTTATACATTTCAATAAATTGTGCCATTAAGTTGGGAAAAATGGGACCCACATTACTGTGATTGGAGGGAGACCCAGTAAGAAGGGTACTATGTATCTGTCATAACTTTTTATATAAAAAACATTTTTTGACTCAATACTACCGGTAATGCAGCCATGGTTGTTTTTATTCAGTTTTCTTCTCTGCAGTTGATTGGAAAGCTGTTACTTTGATATTCATTGAAAAAAGTAATAAAATGACTTCACCATCAAATTCCAAGAAGCTCACATTTTCAACCAATAGTACTACACTTTATCTTTTGGACATGTCATCAATATGAGATTGCTGGGGTCCATCACCCCAACCGATCAGCTTAAATCCACTCCAGCCGCAGCCAAAACTACATGCTATATGGGATAGAACTCAGCAGCCCCATATGTTGCTTAGTGGTCGCAAAGTACAGAGCCGTACCTCCCAATACGTTTATTAGGTGATACAGATGCCAACTGTATAACCTAGCAAGCATTTACCACATATTGAGAGAGCACAGTTCCTGAGCCCTCTCCACACACCCCAGTGACTATATGACATTTTGTGTTGAGGTTAAGTGTCTATTTTATCAATTAATTGTATTCCTTCATACTGCCACCATAAAATCTAAAAGTGGTCTAATTGAGTACTAGGCATTGTACTGTAATTCTCTTAGGGTACCGTCACACTATACGATTTACCTACGATCACGACCAGCGATATGACCTGGCCGTGATCGTAGGTAAATCGTAATGTGGTCGCTGGAGAGCTGTCACACAGACAGCTCTCCAGCGACCAAGGATGCCGAGGTCCCCAGGTAACCAGGGTAAACATCGGGTTACTAAGCGCAGGACCGCGCTTAGTAACCCGATGTTTACCCTGGTTACAAGCGTAAAACTAAAAAAAAAACAAACAGCACATACTTACATTCTGGTGTCCGTCAGGTCCCTTGCCGTCTGCTTCCCGCACTCACTGACTGCCGGCCGTAAAGTGAAAGTGAAAACACAGCCGCTGTGCTCTGCTTTCACTTTACGGCCGGCAGTCACAGTGCGGGAAGCAGACGGCAAGGGACCTGACGGACACCAGAATGTATGTATGTGCTGTTTGTTTTTTTTTAGTTTTACGCTGGTAACCAGGGTAAACATCGGGTTACTAAGCGCGGCCCTGCACTTCGTGACCCGATGTTTACCCTGGTTACAAGCGAACGCATCGCTGGATCGCATCGCTAGATCGGTGTCACACACACCGATCTAGCGATGCCAGCGGGAGATCCAGCGATGAAACAAAGTTCCAAACGATCTGCTACGACGTACGATTCTCAGCAGGATCCCTGATCGCTGCTGCGTGTCAGACACAGCGATATCGTAACGATATCACTGGAACGTCACGAATCGCACCGTCGTAGCGATCGAAATGGCAGTGTGTGACGGTACCCTTAGTCAATAGGCTAAGTTATTACACAGTCTGACGCTGTCAGCACTGATTGATTGGGTAATGTCCGCATATGTAAGGACACTTTTACAATGCCAATTCTCTGCCCAATTGTCAATTTAGTAATGCATTTCAGGGTGGAATAAAATAGGAATAGTACAAGGCAGAGTTCTAAAAGGATGTTCCAAAATTGCTAATTTATTTTTCTAAAGTAATATTTACAAAGTATCTACTAATACAAATATGTCACAGAAAACTCTGGTAAAAGCATAGTCTTGTTGTCTTTATGTGCACCCAAGTTGTTGTGAGCAACATCAGTGTAATAAGTCCAGTAACTCATCCGTTTCTGCGCTAAAGATCATTTCACACCCTATGAACGAGTATTTTGCTTGTTCATTGGGTTATTGGCATCCTGTTTACACAGCAAAATAATTGTGGAAGGAGCTTTTGTAACAATACTCATTCATACCCTCCCCATCTGCTGTATGCCACCCCTGTCTTAAGGTTGCTAGTGGGCAGAAAGTTAGAAGGGGTACATCTCATGGCGGGCACTTTGGAGTGACGTCTGTAGGGTAAAACAACATAATGTTTAACCCCATCATGACATATAATGTATATTAACGTCATAGTGTATGTCATGTCCCTGACTCTGATGCGTGCTCACATGCTGAACCCGCATCATTACCAACACATGATGGCTGACTTAACAGGCACGGGTAGAGTGTTGCTCCGCCCAAGGCTGTTAGCCAGTTAATTCCTGCTGTCAATCACTGACAGCGGGATTTAAGACGCTTCAGTAGGAAGTGCGTTATTCATCCTCGCCATTGATGGCCCTGTTATATGATCGTGTGGCCCTGATGGGTTGTCATAACAGCTGGGGATCTGCTGATGACCCCCGTGCCTGTCATACAATTCTCCTATGAATGCTGGCTGAAGCACTGCTATATATTGGATGATTGCAGCTTCAAGTCTCCAATGGGGACTATTAAATAAAATTAAAAGTGGATAAAAAAGGTTTTAAAAATATGTATAAAAAAAACAGAAGTTCAAATGATCCCTTTTGCCCCACTGAAAATGAAACAATAAAATATACACAAATTTGGTATTGCTGCATTCAGAAATGTGCAAGAATATTGAATTATTGAATATTGAATTATTGAATAATAAATTACCGAATATACTCGAGTATAAGCCGAGATTTTCAGCCCATTTTTTTTAGGCCGAAAGTGCCCCTCTCGGCTTACAGTCGAGTCATTCCCAGGGGGTCGGCGGAGACGGAGAGCGGCGGCTCTCACATCATACTCACCTGCTTGTTGTGAATTCTGTGGCCAAGCTCCCTCCTGTGGTCGTGAGTGGTACTGCAGCTGGTTCTGTCTATAAGCTTCCTTTGGTGGATGAGAGTGGTACTGCGGCTTCTGAGTTTCCTTCCTCAGGTGATGAGGTTAAGTCGTTAGGTGCTGCTCTATTTAACTCCACCTGGTGCTTTGATCCTGGCCTCCAGTCAATGTTCTAGTATTGGTCTTGCTTCCTCCTGGATCGTTCCTGTGGCCTCTCTTTCCTGCATAAGCTAAGTTCTGCTTGTGTTATTTTTGTTTGCTATATTTTCTGTCCAGCTTGCTATATTGGTTTTTCTTGCTTGCTGGAAGCTCTGAGACGCAGAGGGAGCACCTCCGTACCGTTAGTCGGTGCGGAGGTTCTTTTTGCCCCTCTGCGTGGTTGTTTGTAGGTTTTTGTGTTGACCGCAAAGCTATCTTTCCTATCCTCGGTCTATTCAGTAAGTCGGGCCTCACTTTGCTAAATCTATTTCATCTCTGTGTTTGTATTTCATCTTTACTCACAGTCATTATATGTGGGAGGTTGCCTTTACCTTTGGGGAATTTCTCTGAGGCAAGGTAGGCTTATTTTTCTATCTTCAGGGCTAGTTAGTTTCTCAGGCTGTGCCGAGTTGCATAGGGAGCGTTAGGCGCAATCCACGGCTACCTCTAGTGTGGTGTGATAGGATTAGGGATTGCGGTCAGCAGAGTTTCCACGTCTCAGAGCTCGTCCTATGTTTTTGGTAAATGTCAGGTCACCTTGTGTGCTCTGAACTTCAAGGTCCATTGTGGTTCTGAATTACCTGTTCATAACAGTACTGGAGGCCCAAAGTACTAATGCTTCTCAATAGAGGGAAAAGAGAAGTTCTGAGACCATTTTTTTTTCTTTGCACTGTGTTCTGTCTTTCTTTTCCCCTTTACATCAGGGTGGTTCAGAACACAGGTGTGGACATGGACATTCAGGGTCTGTCCTCTTTGATGGATAATCTCACTATAAGAGTACAGAACATTCAAGATTTAGTGGTTCAGAATCCTATGTTAGAACCTAAAATTCCTATTCCTGAGTTATTTTCTGGAGATAGAGCTAAGTTTTTTAATTTTAAAAATAATTGTAAACTGTTTCTGGCTTTGAAACCCCGCTCCTCTGGTGACCCAGTTCAACAAGTTAAAATCATTATTTCTTTATTACGTGGCGACCCTCAAGACTGGGCATTTTCCCTTGCGCCAGGAGATCCTGCATTGTGTAATGTTGATGCGTTTTTTCTGGCGCTCGGATTGCTGTACGACGAACCTAATTCAGTGGATCAGGCAGAGAAAAATTTGCTGGCTCTGTGTCAGGGTCAGGATGAGATAGAGATTTATTGTCAGAAGTTTAGAAAGTGGTCCGTGCTCACTCAATGGAATGAATGTGCGCTGGCAGCTATTTTCAGAAAGGGTCTCTCTGAAGCCCTTAAGGATGTCATGGTGGGATTTCATATGCCTGCTGGTCTGAATGAGTCTATGTCTTAGGCCATTCAGATCGGTCGACGCTTGCGCGAGCGTAAATCTGTGCACCATTTGGCGGTATTATCTGAGCATAAACCTGAGCCTATGCAGTGCGATAGGACTTTGACCAGAGCTGAAAGGCAAGAACACAGACGTCAGAATGGGCTGTGTTTCTACTGTGGTGATTCCACTCATGCTATCTCCGATTGTCCTAAGCGCACTAAGCGGTTCGCTAGGTCTGCCACCATTGGTACGGTACAGTCGAAATTTCTTTTGTCCGTTACTTTGATCTGCTCTTTGTCTTCCTATTCTGTCATGGCATTTGTGGATTCAGGCGCTGCCCTGAATTTGATGGACTTGGAGTTTGCTAGGCGCTGTGGGTTTGTCTTGGAGCCCTTGCAGTGTCCTATTCCATTGAGAGGAATTGATGCTACGCCTTTGGCCAAAAATAAGCCTCAGTATTGGACCCAGCTGACCATGTGCATGGCTCCTGCGCACCAGGAGGATATTCGCTTTCTGGTGTTGCATAATCTGCATGATGTGGTCGTGTTGGGGTTGCCATGGCTACAAGTCCATAACCCAGTATTAGATTGGAAATCTATGTCTGTGTCCAGCTGGGGTTGTCAGGGGGCACATGGTGATGTTCCATTTCTGTCTATCTCATCATCCACCCCTTCTGAGGTCCCAGAGTTCTTGTCTGATTACCGGGATGTATTCGATGAGCCCAAGTCCAATGCCCTACCTCCGCATAGGGATTGTGATTGTGCTATCGATTTGATTCCTGGTAGTAAGTTTCCTAAGGGTCGACTGTTTAATTTATCTGTACCTGAGCACGCCGCTATGCGGAGTTACGTGAAGGAGTCTTTGGAGAAGGGTCATATTCGCCTGTCATCGTCGCCATTGGGAGCGGGTTTCTTTTTTGTGGCCAAGAAGGATGGTTCGCTGAGACCTTGTATTGATTACCGCCTTCTAAATAAAATTACGGTCAAATTTCAGTACACCTTGCCGCTGCTGTCTGATTTGTTTGCTCGGATTAAGGGGGCTAGTTTGTTCACCAAGATAGATCTTCGTGGTGCGTATAATCTTGTGCGTATCAAACGGGGCGATGAATGGAAAACAGCATTTAATACGCCCGAAGGCCATTTTGAGTACCTGGTTATGCCATTCGGACTTTCTAATGCTCCATCAGTGTTTCAGTCCTTTATGCATGACATCTTCCGAGAGTACCTGGATAAATTCCTGATTGTATACTTGGATGATATTTTGGTCTTCTCGGATGATTGGGAGTCTCATGTGAAGCAGGTCAGAATGGTGTTCCAGGTCCTACGTGCTAATTCTTTGTTTGTGAAGGGGTCAAAGTGTCTCTTTGGTGTTCAGAAGATTTCATTTTTGGGGTTCATTTTTTCTCCTTCTACTATCGAGATGGACCCTGTTAAAGTTCAGGCCATTTATGATTGGACTCAGCCAACATCTCTGAAGAGTCTGCAGAAGTTCCTGGGCTTTGCTAATTTTTATCGTCGCTTCATCGCTAATTTTTCTAGCATTGCTAAACCGTTGACTGATTTAACCAAGAAGGGTGCTGATGTGGTCAATTGGTCTTCTGCTGCTGTGGAAGCTTTTCAGGAGTTGAAGCGTCGTTTTTCTTCTGCCCCTGTGTTGTGCCAACCAGACGTTTCGCCTCCGTTCCAGGTCGAGGTTGATGCTTCCGAAATTGGAGCAGGGGCTGTTTTGTCGCAGAGAAGTTCTGATTGCTCGGTGATAAAACCATGCGCCTTCTTTTCCAGGAAATTTTCGCCTGCTGAGCGAAATTATGATGTTGGCAATCGAGAGTTGCTAGCCATGAAGTGGGCATTCGAGGAGTGGCGTCATTGGCTTGAAGGAGCTAAGCATCGCGTGGTGGTCTTGACTGATCACAAAAACTTGACTTATCTCGAGTCTGCCAAACGGTTCAATCCTAGACAGGCTCGTTGGTCGCTGTTTTTCTCCCATTTTGACTTTGTGGTTTCGTACCTTCCGGGCTCTAAAAATGTGAAGGTGGATGCCCTGTCTAGGAGTTTTCTGCCCGATTCTCCGGGTTTGTCTGAGCCGGCGGGTATTCTCAAAGAGGGGGTAATTTTGTCTGCCATCTCCCCTGATTTGCGGCGGGTGCTGCAAAAATTTCAGGCTAATAGACCTGACCGTTGCCCAGCGGAGAAACTGTTTGTCCCTGATAGGTGGACGAATAAAGTTATCTCTGAGGTTCATTGTTCGGTGTTGGCTGGTCATCCTGGAATCTTTGGTACCAGAGATTTGGTGGCTAGATCCTTTTGGTGGCCGTCTCTGTTGCGGGATGTGCGTTCTTTTGTGCAGTCCTGTGGGATTTGTGCTCGGGCTAAGCCCTGTTGTTCTCGTGCCAGTGGGTTGCTTTTGCCCTTGCCGGTCCCGAAGAGGCCTTGGACGCATATCTCTATGGATTTTATTTCGGATCTCCCCGTCTCTCAAAGAATGTCGGTCATTTGGGTGGTTTGTGATCGCTTCTCTAAGATGGTCCATTTGGTGCCCTTGTCTAAATTGCCTTCCTCCTCTGATTTGGTGCCATTGTTTTTTCAGCATGTGGTTCGTTTACATGGCATTCCAGAGAACATCGTTTCTGACAGAGGTTCCCAGTTTGTTTCGAGGTTTTGGCGAGCCTTTTGTGCTAGGATGGGCATTGATTTGTCTTTTTCCTCGGCTTTCCATCCTCAGACAAATGGCCAGACTGAACAAACCAATCAGACCTTGGAAACATATCTGAGATGTTTTGTTTCTGCTGATCAGGATGATTGGGTGTCCTTTTTGCCAGCTCGGCTACTTTGGTTTCGCCATTCTTCTGCAATTCTGGGTTCCACCCTCGTTTCTCTTCAGGGCAGGTTGAGTCTTCGGACTGTCCTGGTGTGGATACTGTGGTGGATAGGTTGCAGCAGATTTGGACTCATGTAGTGGACAATCTGACTTTGTCCCAGGAGAAGGCTCAACGTTTCGCTAACCGCAGGCGCTGTGTGGGTCCCCGACTTCGTGTTGGGGATTTGGTTTGGTTGTCATCTCGTTATATTCCTATGAAGGTTTCCTCTCCTAAATTTAAGCCTCGTTTCATTGGTCCATATAGGATTTCTGAGGTTCTTAATCCTGTGTCTTTTCGTTTGACTCTTCCAGCTTCTTTTTCCATCCATAACGTGTTCCATAGGTCATTGTTGCGGAGATACGTGGCACCTGTGGTTCCATCTATTGATCCTCCTGCTCTGGTTTTGGTTGAAGGGGAATTGGAGTATATTGTGGAGAAGATTTTGGATTCTCGTGTTTCGAGACGGAAACTCCAGTATCTGGTTAAGTGGAAAGGTTATGGTCAGGAAGATAATTCCTGGGTCTTTGCCTCTGATGTCCATGCTGCCGATCTGGTTCGTGCCTTTCATGTGGCTCATCCTGGTCGGCCTGGGGGCTCTGGTGAGGGTTCGGTGACCCCTCCTCATGGGGGGGTACTGTTGTGAATTCTGTGGCCAAGCTCCCTCCTGTGGTCGTGAGTGGTACTGCGGCTGGTTCTGTCTATAAGCTTCCTTTGGTGGATGATAGTGGTACTGCGGCTTCTGAGTTTCCTTCCTCAGGTGATGAGGTTAAGTCGTTAGGTGCTGCTCTATTTAACTCCACCTGGAGCTTTGATCCTGGCCTCCAGTCAATGTTCTAGTATTGGTCTTGCTTCCTCCTAGATCGTTCCTGTGGCCTCTCTTTCCTGCATAAGCTAAGTTCTGCTTGTGTTATTTTTGTTTGCTATATTTTCTGTCCAGCTTGCTATATTGGTTTTTCTTGCTTGCTGGAAGCTCTGAGACGCAGAGGGAGCACATCCGTACCGTTAGTCGGTGCGGAGGGTCTTTTTGCCCCTCTGCGTGGTTGTTTGTAGGTTTTTGTGTTGACCGCAAAGCTATCTTTCCTATCCTCGGTCTATTCAGTAAGTCGGGCCTCACTTTGCTAAATCTATTTCATCTCTGTGTTTGTATTTCATCTTTACTCACAGTCATTATATGTGGGGGGCTGCCTTTTCCTTTGGGGAATTTCTCTGAGGCAAGGTAGGCTTATTTTTCTATCTTCAGGGCTAGTTAGTTTCTCAGGCTGTGCCGAGTTGCATAGGGAGCGTTAGGCGCAATCCACGGCTACCTCTAGTGTGGTGTGATAGGATTAGGGATTGCGGTCAGCAGAGTTTCCACGTCTCAGAGCTCGTCCTATGTTTTTGGTAAATGTCAGGTCACCTTGTGTGCTCTGAACTTCAAGGTCCATTGTGGTTCTGAATTACCTGTTCATAACACCTGCTCCCAGCGCGTTCCCTGCTTTTCCAATGCAATGCGATGGTCTCTGGGCGCTGGCAACTCTTCCTGTGTTCAGCGGTCACGTGGTACCGCTCATTAAAGTAATGAATATGGACGAGACTCCACTCCCGTAGGGGTGGAGCGCATATTCATTACTTTAATGAGCACTACCAGTGACAGCTGAACACAGGAACAAGCTGCCAGCCCGGGACGACAGAGAAGCAGGGACTGCGCCGGGAGGGTGAGTGTAACGGGGATGGTGATCATTGTGCAATATTCACTTGTCCCCGTTCCACCGCCGGGCTCCGTCTTCCACGTCCTCTGGCTGTGACGTTCAGGTCAGAGTGCGCGATGACGTGGTTAGTGTGTGCCCTTGCCTGAACAGTCACTACAGAGAGACGGAAGACAGCGGCGCGCAGCGGTGGAATGGGGACAGGTGAATATCGCAAGTTCCGGGGGCCTGAGTGACGAGAGGCGAATATGTCATTTTTGTTCATCGCAGCAGCATATGGGGCATTATGTGCTATGGAGAATAATCTATGGAGCACCTTATGGGGCCATCAATCTTTGTTCAGCATTGTATTGGGCATAATCTGTGGAGCATCTTATGGGGCCATCAACTTTTGTGCAGCATTATATGGGGCATAATATTCTATGGAGCATCTTATGGGGCCATCAACCTTTGAGCAACATTATATGGGACATAATATTCTATTGAGCATCTTATGGGGCCATCAACCTTTGCGCAGCATTATATGGGGCATAATCTATGGAGCATCTTATGGGGCCATCAACCTTTGTGCAGTATTATATGGGGCATAATCCATGGAGCATCTTATGGGGCCATCAAACTTTGTGCAGCATTATGCGAGGCATAATATTCTATGGAGCATCCTATGGGGCCATCAACCTTTGTGCAGCATTATATGGGGCATAATCTATGGCGCATCTTATAAGGGCCATCAACCTTTGTGCAGTATTATATGGGGCATAATCTATGGAGCATCTTATGGGGCCATTAACCTTTGTGCAGCATTATATGGGGCATAATCTATGGAGCATCTTATGGGGCCATTAACCTTTGTGCAGCATTATATGGGGCATATTTTAATATGGAGCATCTTATGGGGTCCATCATGAACTTTATGGAGCATTATATGGGGCGTATTTTGTATGGAGCATCTTATGGGGCCCATCATGAACTGTATGGAGCATTATATGGGGCTCCTGATTCAAAATGGATATTCAAAAACACTTAACCTACGGATGTCTCAATCAATTTTACTTTTATTGGTATCTATTTTTATTTTTGAAATTTACCAGTAGCTGCTGCATTTTCCACCCTAAGCTTATACTTGAGTCAATAAGTTTTCCCAGTTTTTTGTGGCAAAAATAGGGGTTTCGGCTTATACTTGAGTATATAAGGTAATCCAATCGATAAACAGTGTAACGAGAGAAAAAATCAAAACTCCAGAATTACTATTTTTTTGTCCGCCGCAATATTGCAATAACAGATCATTTTTCAAGCACAATTTACAGTTTTTTTTTTTTCACCACTTAAATAAAAAAAATTTACATTTTTGGTATCTCCGTACTCATACTGACCCAGAGGATCATATTGCCAGGTCAGTGTTACCATATAATAAACATGGTAAATGAAATACTCAAAAAAAACAATTGTGGAATTGCAGTTTTTGTGCAATTTCACCACACTTGGAATTTGTTTTCCAGTAGACTATATGGTGAAATCAAAAGTACAATTTGTCCTGCTAAAAATCCCCCCTCATACTGCCATATTGATAAAAAATATAAAAGTTATGGCTCTTGTTAGAAGGGGAGGAAAAACGGAAAATGGCCCAGGGTGAAGGGGTTAAATGTTAGTGGATTTGTCTATTTAGCACACTATTAAACCCTTCAAGACCTTGCCTGTTTTCATTTCTGTTTCTGTTTTTCGCTCCCCTTCTTCTCAGAGCCATAACTTTTTTATTTTTCCGTCAGTATGGCCATGTGAGGGCATGTTTTTTTGCAGGATAAGTTGTACTTTTGAACGACACTATTGGTTTTACCATATCATGTACTCCAAAACAGGGAAAAAAATCGAAGTGCGGTGAAATTGCAAAAAAAGTTCATTTCCACAACGATTTTTTGGAGTTTTTTTTATCATGTTCACCAAATGCTAAAACTGACCTGCCCATATGATTCTCCAGGTCAATACGAGTTCATAGACACCAAACATGTCTAGGTTATTTTTTATTTAAGTGGTGAAAAAAAAATCCATAGTTTGTTTAAAAAAAAATGCGCGTTTTCCGATACCCGTAGCGTCTCCATTTTTCGTGATCTCGGGTTCAGTGAGGGCTTATTTTTTGCGTGCCGAGCTGACATTTCTAATGATACCATTTTGATGTCAGATATGATCTTATGATCACCCGTTATTGCATTTTAATGCAATGTTGAGACGACCAAAAAAGCGTAATTCTGGCGTTTTGACTTTTTTTTCTCGCTATGCTGTTTAGCGATCAGGTTAATCTTTTTGTTTTTATTGATAGATATGGCGATTCTGAACGCAGCGATACCAAATATGCGTATGTTTGATTTTTTTATTGTTTTATTTTGAATGGGGCATAAGGGGGGTGATTTAAACTTTTATATTTTTTTTAACCCCTTTCTGCCATAGGACGTACTATCCCGTCCATGTTACCTGGGACTTAATTCCCATGGACGGGAATGCGCGATCAGCCCCGCTCACGCGGGGAGCGTGGCCGGCCGCTGCCGGGTGTCTGCTGATTATCACAGCTGACATCCGGCACTTCATGCCAGGAGCAGTCACGGACCGCTCCCGGCACTTTAACCCCCGGATCACTGTAATCAAACATGATTGCAGCATTCTGGTGGCATAGGGAAGCAATGGGATTCGGGATAGGGTTGGGATTCGGGTTAGGGGCGTGTTCGGATTAGGGGTGTGGTTAAGGTTAGGGTTAGGGGTGTGTTCAGGTTAGGGTTGGAGTTAGAATTGGGGAGTTTCCACTGTTTAGGCACATCAGGAGCTCTCCAAATGCGACATGGCATCCAATCTCAATTCCAGCCAATTCTGCATTGAAAATGTAAAACAGTGCTCCTTCCCTTCCGAGCTCTCCTGTGTGCCCAAACAGGGGTTTACCCCAACATATGAGGTATCAGCGTACTCAGGACAAATTGGACTACAACTTTTGGGGTCCAATTTCTCCTGTTGCCCTTGGGAAAATACAAAACTGGGGGCTAAAAAGTAATTTTTGTGGGAATTTTTTTTTTATTTTCACAGCTCTGCATTATAAATTGGAGTGAAACCCTTGGGGTCTTCAAAGTTCTCACATCTAGATAATTTCTTTGGGGGGGTCTAGTTTCCAATATGGGGTCACTTGTGGGGGGTTTCTACTGTTTATGTACATTAGGGGCTCTGCAAACGCAATGTGACACCTGCAGATCATTCCATCTAAGTCTGCATTCCAAACGGCGCTCCTTCCCTTCCGAGCTCTGCCATGCGCCCAAACGGTGGTTCCCCCCACATACGGGGTATACGCGTACTCAGGACACATTGGACAACAACTTTTGGGGTCCAATTTCTTCTGTTACCCTTGAGAAATGCAAAAAATTGGGGGCGAAAAATCATTTTTGTGAAAAAATATGATTTTTTTTATTTTTACGGCTCTACATTATTAATTTCTGTGAAGCACTTGGTGGGATAAAGTGCTCACCACAAATCTAGATAAGTTCCTTAGGGGGTCTACTTTCCAAAATGGTGTCACTTGTGGGTGGTTTCCATTGTTTAGGCACATCAGGGGCTCTCCAAACGCAATATGGCGTCCTATCTCAATTCCAGCCAATTTTGCATTGGAAAGTCAAACGGCGCTCCTTTACTTCCGAGCTCTGCCATGCGCCCAAACAGTGGTTTCCCCCACATATGGGGTATCTGCGTACTCAGGACAAATTGTACAACAATTTCTAAAGGTCCAGTTTCTCCTTTTACCCATGGTAAAATAAAACAAATTGGAACTGAAGTAAATTTTTTTGTTAATTTTTTTTTTAAACATTCCAAAAATTCCTGTGAAACACCTGAAGGGGTTAATACACTAATTGAATGTGGTTTTGAGCACCTTGAGGGGTGCAGTTTTTAGAAAGGTGTCAAACTTGGTATTTTCTATCATATAGACCCCTCAAAGTGACTTGAAATGTGATGTGGTCCCTAAAAAAAAAAATGGTGTTGTAAAAATGAGAAATTGCTGGTCAAATTTTAACCCTTATAACTCCCTAACAAAAAAATGTTGGTTCCAAAATTGTGCTGATGTAAAGTAGACATGTGGAAAATGTTACTTTTTAAGTATTTTGTGTGACATATCTCTGTGATTTAAGGGCATGAAAATTCAACGTTGGAAAATTACAAAAGTTTCAAGATTTTTGCCAAAATTCCGTTTTTTTTACAAATAAACGCAAGTAATGTCGAGGAAATTTTACCACTGACATGAAGTACAATATGTCATGAGAAATCAATGTCAGGATCACTGGGATCCATGCAAGCGTTCCAGAGTTATAACCTCATAAAGGGACAGTGGTCAGAATTGTAAAAATTGGCATGGTCATTACAATGCAAACCACCGTGGGGTGTCAAGGGGTTATTTTTTTTTACTTTTGGTATGCTTCAATAGTCTCCATGGGAGACTAGAAGCTGCCATAACCCCATCGGCTCTGCTACATACAGGCGATGATCAGATCACCTGTATGTAGTAGAATTGCTCACTTGCTATGAGTGCCCACAACTGGGTGGTGCTCATAGCAAGCCAGTCTCCAGGAGACCTCTGGTTGTCATGCCAACCCACCGGTGACCCACGATCACTTGACAGGGGTGGGTGGATTTACGGCCCAATGGGCGGATATATACGGCCCGATGGTCGGACGCGCGCTATAAATGCTGCAGTCAGAGTTTGACAGCGGCATTTAACGAGTTAATAGCCGCGGTTGGATCGCGTTTCCACCTGCGACTGTTCCGTGCACATGTCAGCTGTTCAAAACAGCTGACATGTGCCGGTTACGATGTGGGCTCACCACCGGAGCCAGCATCAAAGAGGGAGACACAACCTGCGCAGTACTAGTACAGCAGGGGTCGTGAAGGGGTTAAAGTAGATGAACTTGTCTGAAAGTGAAGGTGACGCCTGAGTACTTCCTGTGCTCACAGCTTCAGTACTTCCGGTACACCGCTTACCGCATACATAGTATGGAGCACGCTCTATTTGGTTGCTAGGGAGCGTTCTAGCATTTCCGGCGCCCACAGCCCCTGCACTTCCGGTACACGGCCTTTTAAACCTCTGCTTAATCATTATTCAGCGTGCCCCCTGACGAAGGTTTCCCGAAACGCGCGTTGGGGCGGGCGCTGGGATCCCTCTATCTGCCTGCACCTGCCGATATTGCTTGGGTGATGTATCTATTATTTTTGGTGTGCTGTATGTCATACTAATTGTATCTGGTTATACATCCAGCTCTTATTCTGCTGAGCTGGGATGATTTACATCTATGTGTTTTTTCTGTATGACATTTACCTATGTTGTTTTCTAAAGAAGCCGCTGTATATACGTTTCGCCCAGCAATGTTTATTATGACTATGTTCTATATACTTTAACGGCATCTGTGGGCTCCCAGTGCCCCTGCTTTTTTACTATGTCTGGTGATCACCTGTTGCTGTCACCATCTTTATGCCCTGCACAATAAAGCATTTTTATGGACTTTGGCTATCTCCTGGAGTTTATTCTCCCCCCCTGTTATATGTATTGTTTGATAGCTAGTCTATCACTATATTTGATATCCATGGCTAAAGTACTTTTTTGGACAAGTATTTATTAATTTTTGATATTGTTTTACCTTTACAATTGTCCTAAAACCATGCTGCCCTATGTCGCCCTCTTATTTATTGAAAGTGAAGTGAGCAGTTACGCTAGATGTTTTTAATGGAAATGTAACTGTAATAACTTGTGCATCATGAAATATTATATTGAGTGTAAGGATTCTTTCTGGGTTTTTTTTTACCATTGGAAAAGCCACAAATATCTGAAGTTCAGCAATAAGATGAATAACTATATCGCCGTTCTCTGAATCTCAGATTGTTACTTCGCAGCCCACCTACTCTACTTTCCAGGGATTTGCACAAAGGGAGTTTTAAGTTCTGGTTGTGAAGAAGCCAGATTGTCTTATTTAAGCTTAGTCATTTACAATTGTGTTCTGATGGCGCCGGTCAAAGTAGGCATTAAGTGAAGCTCCAACTTGATGAGTAATTGATTGATCAGAATGTCGCAGTTCAGCTAGTTATCATGCAATGAACTCTTCTGTTGAGTGTACAGTTATTATCCTTTCATTGTCCTTGGATAGTTAGCAGTGCGTCGGTTTCATGATGTGCAACTGGAAACTTTAATTATGTTCTCTGCTAGCTATTAACCTCGCATACATTTCTGTTCCCCAGTCCTGTATTATGCATACTGTGATTTACAAGAATGCTTCCAATAGTTATATATTTCTAATTAAAAGATTTAATTGAAGTAATGCACCTTCCTTTGGAGAGCTGAAATAAAAGTGTCATTAAACCGCTCATTAGGAGAAAAAAAATGTGTATAGTTTCTTGTTTTGTCTTCCCCAGTTAGGCTGCTGTCACATGGGGGCGATTGAATGCTGTACTTTCCCCGCCATAGTTGCAAATCGTTCCCATGATGAAGCTTTATAATGAAAAGGATGCACAATTCTGTCGTAGGAGAGTCTGGTCTCATTTCAGTATATTGTATAATTTATTTGTGCCTAATATGTTGTATTAACTATACTGTTAAGTCAATTAAAGGCAACTTCTAACTAGATTCATAGACCACGCATAATAGAATTTTATGTATTCACATGTTCTGCTTTATAGCTGTCTGCGCCTACATCCCCACACCCCTTTTCCACCCCAAAGAAATTGCCGTTTTGCAATACACAAAAACCTATGCCAGGAATTCCATTGTCTGGACCAGTAGGAAATAATCTATGACTGATGCTAAGTTTTTGAGTGTTATTCATCACATGTGGTCACTTAGCACAATTTTTCTGTCTTCTCCTGTAAAGATTATGGTCATTTTATGGTTACGAAGGAAATGTTTTGTCTGTTGGTATTATTCTTGGTTCTTGTACATTGCCCATGAAATATTTGTGGTATTCTCTGACATAAAAGTTAATTATCTGAACACTCAGCCAGATATCGGTTCAGTATTAGAGGCTACATATATTAACAGTAACCCTTACGAAGTATTCCCCAGCAAGATCAGTGGCGTGAGATACTTTCCAATGTGATAGCCAAGTAACAACATAAAAGAGCGTTTGAAGAAAATTAGAGTAGAACGTAGTTTAACTCTAAATACTCACTGTGTGTCATAGGAATCTAGTAAAGTACAGTGTGGCAAAAAGTATTTGGTCAGCCACCAATTGTGCAAGTTCTCCCACTTAAAAAGCTGAGAGAGGCCTGCATTTGACATTATAGGTAGACCACAACTATGAGAGTCAAAATGAGAAAACAAATACATAAAATCACCTTTTTTGATTTGACAAGATTTATTTTGCAAATTATGATAGAAAATAAGTGGTAATTAACAAAAGTTCATCTCAATATTTTGTTATATATCCTTTGTTGGCAATGACAGAGGTCAAACGTCTTCTGTAAGTCCTAACAAGGTTGGCACACACTGGCACCTTGATTTCCGAATGACATGCAAAATTTGCTTTCATCAGAAAAAAGTACTTGGGACCACTTAGCAACAGTCCAGTGCTGCTTCTCTGTAGCCCAGGTCAGGCGCCTCTGCCGCTGTTTATGGTTCAAAAGTGGCTTTACCTGGGGAATGCGGCACCTGTAGCCCATTTCCTGCACACGCCTGTGCACGGTGGCTCTGGATGTTTCCACACCAGACTCAGTCCACTGCTTCCTCAGGTTCCCCAAGGTCTGGAATCGGTCCTTCTCCACAATCTTCCTCAGGGTCCGGTCTCCTCTTCTCGTTGTACAGCGTTTTCTGCCACATTGTTTCCTTCCAACAGACTTACCATTGAGGTGCCTTGATACAGCACTCTGGGAACAGCCTATTTGTTGAGAAATTTCTTTCTGGGTCTTACCCTCTTGCTTGAGGGTGTCAATAATGGCCTTCTTGACATCTGTCAGGTCGCTAGTCTTACCCATGATGGGGGTTTTGAGTAATGAACCAGGCAGGGAGTTTATAAAAGCCTCAGGTATCTTTTGCATGTGTTTAGAGTTAATTAGTTGATTCAGAAGATTAGGGTAATAGGTCGTTTAGAGAACCTTTTCTTGATATGCTAATTTATTGAGACAGGTTTTTTGGGTTATCAGGAGTTGTATGCCAAAATTATCAGTATTAAAACAATAAAAGACCTGACAAATTTCAGTTGGTGGATAATGAATCTATAATATATGAAAGTTTAATTGTAATCATTACATTATGGTAAATAATGAAATTTAACACTATATGCTAATTTTTTGAGAAGGACCTGTACTTTCAACTCCCTCCAAAGGTTTTCTATGGGGTTGAAATCTGGAGACTGGCTCCTTCGTTGCCCTGGCTGTGTGCTTGGGATCATTATCATACTGATAGACCCATCCACGTTTCATCTTCAATACCATTGATGATGGAAGGAGATCTGTACTCAGAATCTCACGACACGTGGCCCCATTCTTTCATGTGCATGGATCAGTCATCCTGGGCCCTTTGCAAAGAAACAGCCCAAAAGCATGATGTTGCCACCCCCATGCTTCACAGTAGGTATGGTGTTCTTTGGATGAAACTCAGCATGCTGTCTCCTCCAAACATGATGAGTTTTGTTTCTACCAAACAGTTCTACTTTTGTTTCATAAGACCATATGACATTCTCCCAATACTCTTCTGGATAATCCATATGCTCTGTAGCAAACTTCAGAAGGGGCTTGGACATGTACTGCCTTAAGTCCCTGGTGGCGTAGTGTGTTACTTATGGTAGCCTTTGTTACAGTGGTCCCAGCTCTATGCAGGTAATTCACTTGGTCCCTCCGTGTGGTTCTGGGTTTTTTGCTCACCGTTCTTGTGATCATTTTAACCCCACAGGGTAAGATCTTGCGTGGAGCCCCAGAGATGGGAGATTATCAGTGGTCTTGTTTGGCTTCCATTTTCTTATTGCTCCCACAGTTGATTTCATCACACCAAGCTGCTTGTCTATTGCAGATTCAGTCTTCCCAGCCTGGTGCAGGGCTACAATTTTGTTTCTGTTGTCTTTCGACAGCTCTTTGGTCATCACCGTGGTGGAGTTTGGAGTTGTGACTATTTGGCGTTGTGGACAGGTGTCTTTTATACTGATAACAAGTTCAAACACATGTCATTACTAGAGGTAATGAGTGGAGGACAGAGGAGTTTCCTAAAGAAGAAGTTACAGGTCTGTGAGAGCCAGAAATCTTGCATGTTTTTAGGTGACCAATTCCTTATTTCCCACCATAATTTGCAAAATATATTTTGCCAAATCAGACAAGGCAATTTTCTGGATTTGTTTTCTAATTTTGACTCTCATAGTTGTGGTTTACCTATGATGTCAATTACAGGCCTCTGTCCTCTTTTTAAGTGGGAGAACTTGCACAATTGGTGGCTGACTACATGTTTTCCCCACTGTATATCCGTTAGATCGCATGCTGTAATAATGAAGTCTTGATGCCAGATAGTTGGTGCTGGAAAATGCGCTCCAAATTTTAATATCCTTATTGAAAATACTTGGACCAAATGATAAAGTAACACTTTGTATTGCAAAGGTCATAATGTAGCTGTAGGCCTAAGAACATCAGCTTTAAAGTGTAAAAAAAGATAATAGAGATAAACGGAAGCTCGCAAGTTTTTTTGGTGTAGAACTAAAAAGTAGGAAAAAGCAACACAAGAAAAAGGGGGATCAGTGACTCTTTTTGACCTATAAAAGTGTTCGGTTGTGAAGAAAACAAAAAAACTCTTGTTTCAAATCTTTGTTATATTTTGTTTTTATATTTTATATCTATTTCAACTAAATGTTATTAAAAATCTATTGTAGTGACATTAACTCCACCCACGAGCCTGTTTTCACCTTCTTGACCAGGCCAAATTTTATAATTGTTTTACTTTATGTGGTAATAACTCTGGAACACTTCAACGGATCCCACGTATTCTCAGATTGTTTTTTCAAGACATATTGTACTTCATGGCTGTCCTACAATTTCTTTAATATAACTTCCATTTCTTTGTGAAAAAATGGAAATTTGGTGAAAATATAGCAGTTTTCAAACTTTTAATTTTTATGCCATTAAACCAGAGAGTTATGTCACACAAAATAATTAATAAAGAACAGTTACCACATGTCTACTTTACATCAGCACAGTTTGTGAAAGATCATTTTTTTTGTTAGGAAGTCAGAAGGGTTGAAAGTCGATCAGCATTTTCTCATTTTTTCAACAAAATTTACAAAACTATTTTTAGGGACCTCATGTCATTTGAAGTGACTTTGGGGGGTCTATATGACAGAAAATACCCAAAAGTGATACCATTCTAAAAAGTGCATCCCTCAAGGTGCTCAATACCACATACAAGAAGTTTATTAACCCTTTAGGTGCTTCACATGAACTGAAGAAGTGTGGAAGAAAAATTGAACATTTAACTTTTTTTCTGAAAAATTTTACTTCAGACGCAATTTTTTAAATTTTCACAAGTGTAACTGGAGAAATTGTACCATACAATTTGATGTGAAATTTCTCCTGAGTATGCTGATACCCAATTTCTGGAGAAAGACAACTGTTTGGGCACATGGCACGGCTCCGAAGGGAAAGAGCTCCATTTCACTTTTTAAATGCAAAATGTGTGGGAATATTTAGCAGACACCATGTTACAATTGGTGGTCCTCTGATGTGCTTAAACAGTGGAAACACCCCACAAGTGACACCATTTTTGACACTATACCCATCAAGAAACTTATCTAGATGTGTGGTGAGCACTTTGAACCCCCAGGTGCTTCACAGAAGTTTATAACTTAGATTTGTGAAAATAAAAAAATCTAATTTTTCCCACAAAAATGTTTTTTAGCCCCAATTTTTTTTGACAAGTAAAAGGAGAAAATTCACTTTACAATTTGTTTTGCAATTTCTACTGAGTATGCAGATAACCAGGAGAAAAAAAAACATTGTTTAGGTTCACAGCAGGCTCAGAAAGGAAGGAGTGATGTTTTTGGATACAGACTTTGATGAAATGGTCTACAGGTGTCATATCACATTTGGAGAGCCACTGATGTACCGGAACAGTGGAAATGTCCCACCAGTGACCATATTTTGTAAACTAGACCCCTCAAAGAATTTATCTAGATGTGTGATGAGAACCTGGAACCCACAGGTGGTGGTTCAAAGAATTTCACAACGTTGATCTGCGAAAATGGAAAAACTTATTTATGTTGTTTTAGCCCCAAATATTTTCATTTTCCCAAGGATTGCAGGAGAAAATATTGATCATATTAACACCACATTAACGTGTGTACCATAATTTCTGCTGAATATAGAAATACCCAATATGTGGCTGTACAGTACTGACTAGCCATACAGAGAGACCCGGGAGAAATGGAGCACTATTTGCCTCCTGGAGCGCAGATTTTCTTGCAATAGTTTGCAGACTCCTTATACAGATCCCCTAAGTGCTAGAAGAGCAGAATCTCCCCTCAAGTGACCCATTTGGGAAATTCTAAACCTTTGTTAATTTATCTACAGGTGAAATCACAATTGACTCCATGGGTTTTTCCCATAATCCAGCAGTAAAAGATGTTGCTGAGTGAAAATGGCAAACTGCCATTTTAGTGCCCAGTACGTTGTAGTCACCAGTACATTGTAATGCCCAGCTCATGCCTCTTTAGACATGCACCTGTAAATAAGGCGAGCTGCCATCGCTACAAAAATGCAAAACATGTGAATTCTAAATGTGGTTTTTGCACAATGTGGGGCTCAGAAGGTAGGGGGCATTTAGTTTTGGGAGTGCAGAATTTGCTGAATTTTTTGGGGGGCAAGGAGCTATAGTGCTTTTCCAGAGCCATTGCACTACCAGTTACATGGATGCCCCCTATATTTCCATTAACAGATTACAGATCTGAGTGGGGACTTGCTTGCTTTGTGAATTGAGTTGAAGCTTTTATTTGGAACATTTTGCATAATGTTTGGGATCACATTCATCCAGTGCGCTATGCTTAGCACTTACTTTGGGTTTTCCATCTAAATCTCCAAGTGACGTGATTCAGATTAAAAAAACATCCGAAGGAGCCACTCACTATAGTAAGGCAGCAAAGTTACTCTGGACTCTTTTCAGCTTTGTCATTTTCAGAAGTACACAAAACTGTGGCTGACCGCACTTTTTTGAATGCCTAAAAAGACTGATACCGCGTGATCGAAGGCCAGACTGCATCTGCAGTGCCTCCATCTGCTTCAGTATAGGGAACCTTCCTTCATGAGTTCCATCTAATCAAGTATTTCAGAGATTTAGAAGAAATTCCCGGTATCAGCGCTCAGCACAGAGTACAGGATAAATGTAAGCCTAGCCATTCATTCTTTGAGCAGCAAAAATTAAAAAATCAACAGCAGGTGAAGAATTTGTTTTATTTATTTTTTTACTATGTTTTTTTATGTTTGGCTGCTGTCACACACTAAAAGATGCTTTTAATTGAAAAAACAAGTTTTTGTATCTCCATATTTTTTTTCCATATTTCAGCTGACAGAGTAATGCAAGGGCTTGTTCTTAGCGGGACCAGTTATTGGAACCATTTTTGGGCAGATTATATATATTTTTTATCTCTTTCTATTTTGGTTTTTGGGAGGCAGAATGAACAAAAACCAGCAAATCATGAATTGTTTTTTTTTGTTTTTTTTTAAATGCCGATCCGGGTGTGGTAAAATTGGTAAGGCAGCTTTATTCTTCTGATTAGTACGATTACAATAATACCACATTTATATCATTTTTTTATGTTTTGGTACTTTACACAATAAAAACTTTTATAGAAAAAATAATTATTTTTGCATCGCTTTATTCTGTGAGCTATAAATTGTTTCTGTATATTTTCCTGCTGACTTAGCTGCATGGCAGCTTGTGTTTTGCAGGACAAGATGACATTTTTCACCGGTACCATTATATTTGTCTTTTTGATCATGCTTTATTACACTTATTGTTGAGCGGTATGAAGATGAAGCATATTTTCTTCCTCTTTTTTTATTTTTTTAGGTGTTCACTGAAGTGGATAACTAGTGGGACAGTTTTTTAGATCTGATTATTCTGGATGTGGCAATAGCAAATGTGTACTTTTTTCATTTATTTTTGTTTTTACATAAATACATGTATTTATTGGATTGATATTTTTCTTTTTTTGTTCTTTACTTTATTTTTTTAAATATATATACAGTACAGACCAAAAGTGTTCTGTATTTTCTTAACTATGAAAATTGTACATTCACACTGAAGGCATCAAAACTATGAATTAACACATGTAGAATTATATACTTAACAAAAAACAACTGAAAATATGTATTATATTCTAGGTTGTTCAAAGTAGCCACCTTTTGCTTTGATCACTGCTTTGCACACTCTTGGCATTCTCCTGATGAGCTTCAAGAGGTAGTCACCAGGAATGGTTTTCACTTCACAGGTGTGCCCTGTCAGGTTTAATAAGTGGGATTTCTTGCCTTATAAATGGGGTTGGGACCATCAGTTGTGTTGTGCAGAAGTCTGGTGGATACACAGCTGATAGTCCTACTGAATAGACTGTTAGAGTTTGTATTATGGCAAAAAAAAAAGCAGCTAAGTAAAGAAAAACGAGTGGCCATCATTACTTTAAGAAATGAAGGTCAGTCAGTGCAAAAAATTGGACAAACTTTGAAAGTGTCCCCAAGTGCAGTGGCAAAAACCATCAAGCGCTACAAAGAAACTGGCTCACATGAGGACCACCCCAGGAAAGGAAGACCAAGAGTCACCTCTGCTTCTGAGGATAAGTTTATCCGAGTCACCAGCCTCAGAAAAATCGCAGGTTAACAGCAGCTCAGATTAGAGACCAGGTCAATGCCACACAGAGTTCTAGCAGCAGACACATCTCTACAACAACTGTTAAGAGGAGACTTTGTGCCGCAGGCCTTCATTGTAAAATAGCTTCTAGGAAACCACTGCTAAGGACAGGCAACAAACAGATGATACTTGTTTGGGCTAAAGAACACAAGGAATGGACATTAGACCAGTGGAAATCTGTGCTTTGGTCTGATGAGTCCAAATTTGAGATCTTTGGTTCCAACCACCATGTCTTTGTGCGACGCAGAAAAGGTGAATGAATGGACTCTACATGCCTGGTTCCCACCGTGAAGCATGGAGGAGGAGGTGTGATGGTGTGGGGGTGCTTTGCTGGTGACAGTGTTGGGGATTTATTCAAAATTGAAGGCATACTGAACCAGCATGGCTACCACAGCATCTTGCAGCGGCATGCTATTCCATCCGGTTTGCGTTTAGTTGGACCATCATTTATTTTTCAACAGGACAATGACCCCAAGCACACCTCCAGGCTGTGTAAGGGCTATTTGACCAAGAAGGAGAATGATGGGGTGCTACGCCAAATGACCTGACCTACAGTCACCAGACCTGGACCCAATCAAGATGGTTTGGGGTGAGCTGGACCGCAGAGTGAAGGCAAAAGGGCCAACAAGTGCTAAGCATCTCTGGGAACTCCTTCAAGATTGTTGGAAGACCATTCCCGGTGACTACCTCTTTAAGCTCATCAAGAGAATGCAAAGCAGTCATCAAAGCAAAAAGGTGGCTACTTTGAAGAACCTAGAATATAAGACATATTTTCAGTTGTTTCACACTTTTTTAAGTATATAATTCCACATGTGTTAATTCATAGTTTTGATGCCTTCAGTGTGAATGTACAATTTTCAGAGTCATGAACATACAGAAAAATCTTTAAATGAGAAGGTGTGTCCAAACTTTTGGTCTGTTGTGTGTGTGTGTGTGTGTGTGTATACACATATATATATATATATATATATATATATATATATATATATATATATATATGTGTGTGTGTATACACATATATATATATATATATATATATATATATATATATTTATATATAATTTTGAGTGACTTTTTTTACATTTTTTTATTCTGTCCCACTATGGACATAAACTTTCCTGCCCTGTTCGCTGATCTAATACTCTGCAATTTTTGCATTGCAGGACATTAGAACAGTGCATGACAGCAGAGAGGGAGCTCCCTCTGTGTGCGATGCCCATCAATGTCGCTTTTACTATAGACCGCTGCATCAGAGAGGTTAAACGCCCTTGATCGGTGCTAGCACGATCATGGGCGTTGCTGCAGGGTGTTATCTCACATGTAGAGTTGAAACCCGCATTTGATCGTGGCAGTGCGCAGCATGAGCCCGTGCAATCATCATGACATATATGTACTGCAGTTTGCAGAAACCCAGCTCCAGCAGCACCGTATATATGCTGCGGATGTCATAAAGGGTTAAAAGATTAATTGTTGTTCATTTTGCATTTTATTTAGGTAGAGTAAGAGGTTCAACGTAATATATTTATACACTCCAGATTATCCAAATGTTTTAAACTTTGTTTTTCCAGTCAGTGTCTACATTTTCTAATTAAATAGATTTACATAAAACTGCCCTGTAGTCAAAGAAGTAAATGAGTTTCAAGGTGACTAGCCACAAGCCCTCTTTGTTTTTTTTTTTTGTTTTTTTTAATTGGTTCTATAATTACAGTTAAGTTCTACTCAAAATGACAATAGATTCTAAGCTATGTGACGATTCTTGTTTAAAATGTCAATCTGTATTCTTTATTTTGTAGACATGAATGTTGAAATACTAGAAACTTTATGTTCGCTAGTTTAGTTACAGCCAGCGGTACTTTTATAATTATTTATCTTAGTTGAGTTGGCTAACCCATCTTTAAATAGCATAAATTTATTAGCAATTTTCTTCTGGCTTAAAAATCATTCAAGAATCAAGACTCTACGTTAATGATGTTTTTAATTCTTTTATATTGTTCGAAACAGTGAGTCCTAATCATGGCACCCTTACCTATTTATTGGTTGGCAGAGGAGTGCAATTAAATGCACGTTACTGCATCCACGTTCTTTCGAGAAGGTTAGAAAGTCCTCCTTCTCTGCCACATTCTCAGGGGTGGGAAACCTCAGACCCGTGGTCCATTTACAGCCCTTGATGACCTTTTATCCGGCTCCAGGCACATTCCCGGGGCTTACAGTGCTTGGGCCAGCAGCAGTATTTTGACGGCCGCCCACCTATTAATTTCTTCTTCCTGTGTGAGCACGCTCATACTGTTTTCTCTACTGAACACTGAGGCTTGTGCGATGAAAGATTGCAACTTGCCACCAGTGCTAGCGTCAGGACGTCTTTGTGGTCGGAGTCGGCCTGCAATTTGTACGGCCACTGAAGGATCGTGTAAACATCCAAATGTCCCTTGGCAGAAAAAAGATTACCCATCCCAGGTCTATCTATAGATGTTTATCGATACCGATGCAGTTTTCCTGCGTTTGTCACTCCAGCAATTTCTTCAATGTCAGTAACTTTTAAAAACAACAACTGAACTATTCCTATCTTGTTAAAGAACATAAAATCACAAACAGCCACACTACACCGCAACTATCGCCTGACCCTAGGTTTCGCCTGACTGCTTTTTCCTGGGGGAAGCAAACCTGTTTAAAAAACCATAGATGCATAAAAGTGCATTTAATTGGATTATGTGATAGAATAACTTTGCCTTACCAGTCTTTGCCCCGGACCAATGTTGATGACTTATCCTCAAGATAGGCTATGAATTAAAAACAGACCCAGAAAACTTTTAATGCCAGAAACCTTTCAGTTCATCTAGGAAAGCAATGCTTTTACATTTTGAGGAGTTTAAAGTTAAGGATTTTTGTTTTCTGTACAGTACTTTTTTTTCCAATTTTTCTTTAACGCTTTTTATTACTGCTTAAGCAAATTTAAAAGTGTGCAAAATCTTTTGCCAGAATGATAATTTGAAATTCTTACTTGTTTCATTAGCAACAATAGTGAGGTTTTAATTTTTTATCTTCTAATTATTGTCTGTGACATTCCAATTTATCTTCCTGAACTATGAACAGTTCAGAAAAGCAAAATATGCATTTCAGTAGAGTTTTAACATTTTTCTTCAAGAAGAATCCATGCAGAAGAACAATATCCTTTATAAATGACAAACGCAGAACTGTAGATTGTAGCAATGCATCACTTTAGGAGCCTTAAATATGTTTGTGAAATAGATAAACCATTATTCATGTGGAAGGAATATCCCTTATCAGTTATTCACTTTAAACTGGTGAGACTCCCTGGAGGACTATACTTCATGTATGTTTTAGTGATTTTACTTTTTATGAAGCAATGGCTAAATACACTCTCTGAGCATGTGATTGTGGAGAAATATTTCTGCAGTGTTTTAATTCTTCATTTCCACTTGAGTAGTAGAGAATGTAATAACCATCATCCATTTTGTGCATTGCATGGAGGATCATATTTCTGTAAGCAGACTACAAACGAGACTCGCATAACGCTTGTAGCTGTGGAAATAATATTAGCATTTTTTTACACTGACATGAATTCCGTAGTAGTTTTCTCTTGCAGGCAGAAACTAATGTAACAGTTGCACAGAAAATAAAATAAATATAAAAAAAAACAAATAGAAAAGTGGACTTCATATTTCATCCTGCTGTTTTGTTATCTGGGCAATGTAAAATTAATCCATTAACCATCTCTGGGTGAATAATGATTTCCTCGGCTGTAATATTTTATATTCTGTGGCAGAGCAGGAGAATTATTTAATGCTAGCAGTAAATAGAAATATGCTACAGAGCAGCTTGCAAACTAATCAGTCTTTTAAATCGAAAACCAATGAAGGGCCCAAACTTAAATATGTTAAGGCATTGACACGGCAGGTATATTTCATTTTTTTTTCTTTTATTTATAAGAAAAGTAAATTGAGCTGAGGTACTGTGCTTGTTTCTAGGCTGAGAACAAAAGAAATGATGATGGTAAAAGCTCAGAAACAATTCACAGTACCGGATGTCAATTAACTTTCTGACAGAGACATAGATAGTGATAGTGAGGGCAAAAGCAATTGTCACAGTCAGGCCCTGGTGCCCGACAGGACCCAAAGGTCTTTCTGCCTCGTATAGTTTTTAGCAACCAGGCCCTGTTATCTGACAGGACGTAAAGGCCTTTCTGCCTCATTGTTCTTAAGCAACCAGACCCTGGTGTCTGATAGGACCCAAAATCCTTTCTGATTTTTTTTTTGCAACTAGGCCCTGGTGCCCGATAGGACCCAAAGGCCTTTCTGCCTCATATTGTTTTTAGCAACCAGGCCCTGGTGTTTGACAGGACCCAAAGGCTTTCTGCCTCATATTGTCTTTAGCAACCAGGCCCTGGTGTTTGACAGGACCCAAAGGCTTTCTGCCTCATATTGTCTTTAGCAACCAGGCCCTGGTGTTTGACAGGACCCAAAGGCTTTCTGCCTCATATTGTCTTTAGCAACCAGGCCCTGGTGTTTGACAGGACCCAAAGGCCTTTCTGCCTCATATTGTTTTTACCAACCTGACCCTGGTGTCTGACAGGACCCAAAGGCCTTTCTGCCTCATATTGTCTTTAGCAACCAGGCCCTGGTGTTTGACAGGACCCAAAAGCCTTTCTGCCTCATATTGTCTTTAGCAACCAGGCCCTGGTGTTTGACAGGACCCAAAGGCCTTTCTGCCTCATATTGTTTTTACCAACCTGACCCTGGTGTCTGACAGGACCCAAAGGCCTTTCTGCCTCATATTGTCTTTAGCAACCAGGCCCTGGTGTTTGACAGGACCCAAAAGCCTTTCTGCCTCATATTGTCTTTAGCAACCAGGCCCTGGTGTTTGACAGGACCCAAAGGCCTTTCTGCCTCATATTGTTTTTACCAACCTGACCCTGGTGTCTGACAGGACCCAAAGGCCTTTCTGCCTCATATTGTCTTTAGCAACCAGGCCCTGGTGTTTGACAGGACCCAAAAGCCTTTCTGCCTCATATTGTCTTTAGCAACCAGGCCCTGGTGTTTGACAGGACCCAAAGGCCTTTCTGCCTCATATTGTCTTTAGCAACCAGGCCCTGGTGTTTGACAGGACCCAAAAGCCTTTCTGCCTCATATTGTCTTTAGCAACCAGGCCCTGGTGTTTGACAGGACCCAAAGGCCTTTCTGCCTCATATTGTTTTTACCAACCTGACCCTGGTGTCTGACAGGACCCAAAGGCCTTTCTGCCTCATATTGTCTTTAGCAACCAGGCCCTGGTGTTTGACAGGACCCAAAAGCATTTCTGCCTCATATTGTCTTTAGCAACCAGGCCCTGGTGTTTGACAGGACCCAAAGGCCTTTCTGCCTCATATTGTTTTTACCAACCTGACTCTGGTGTCTGACAGGACCCAAAGGCCTTTCTGCCTCATATTGTCTTTAGCAACCAGGCCATGGTGTTTGACAGGACCCAAAAGCCTTTCTGCCTCATATTGTCTTTAGCAACCAGGCCCTGGTGTTTGACAGGACCCAAAGGCCTTTCTGCCTCATATTGTCTTTAGCAACCAGGCCCTGGTGTTTCACAGGACCCAAAGGCCTTTCTGCCTCCTATTGTCTTTAGCAACCAGGCCCTGGTGTTTGACAGGACCCAAAGGCCTTTCTGCCTCCTATTGTCTTTAGCAACCAGGCTCTGGTGTTTGACAGGACCCAAAGGCCTTTCTGCCTCTTGTTGCCTCATATTGTTTTTAGTAACCAGGCCCTGGTGATTTATGACCAGAGAATACATCAAACTTGATATGAACTTTATTGTAATTTTAAACAAACTTAAAGGAGCTCAGAATAAGATAGATAATGGTATATTCACAATATTTTTATATTGTGGTTTGTGTGTCCCTCATATCCTAAAAACACCAGAAAAGCACTCTCAAAATACTCCAAAGAATGTTCCTGTTAATTTCTATGGAAAAATGACTTGTGGTTCATATGTTTAGACTTTTGAGTGCTTCATGCTTGGAGAAAAGAAAGTGTGTGTCGCTACTTTGATGGAAAATGCTACAAACTGCAATGAAATGGCTGCAAAGACTGTATCAGGAAAAAAACAACTTTGAAATCACTTGAAAAACTGCTTCAGGAAATAAAAAACTTCACAAAGAATGAGATTTTCTTGAAAGGGAACTGACAGTTGACATATGCTCCCCAAACCATAGGCAGCATGCATTAGACACTGCCTGCTTGATGTCAGCCATATGTGGCTGACATCATACAGCCAGTGTGTGTTACTTGCTGCCCATGGATCGGGCAGCATGTATCAACGTCAGGTTCCCTTGAAGCAGTTATCTGTAGAAAACATACCCAAGAAAGTAGCAAACTCAATCAGAACAAGCTCTCTTATGGATTTTCCATTAATTTATTCTGGAATGAACAAGAAAAAAAACAAGAAATGCTAAATTTTTAATAAAGTCCAATTAATATTTTTAGCCCAGACTATGTGCATTTAAGTGTAACAAGCGCTATAATTTTTCCAAATCCTTTAAGGATTGCAGTAAGATATGCTTTAGTGCTAGTATAAAAAATAAACAAAAAACTAGGAAAGCAACTTTGTAAAAACGTTATTGTGTTTCAGTAATAACATAGTTTCAGCACCAGTGTCATTTTCCCAATATATTGCTTAACAATAGTGTCAAAATAAATGAGCTTTTAAATTGTGAATGTGGTTTTTCATTCTGGTGCTTGCAATAAGTGTGCCTTTTTGTGTTAAATATGACCTTGAATTTATAATTCTGCTAAAGAAAGATTGATTGGTAGAGATCTTCTTAATGTTCTGGACTATGACTATTAATGAGCTGATTAGTGAGTAGTTCCTGTAGTTAAATTATTCGTTTTTGTAAATAATGATAAAAAAGGAAGAAAAAAGACTAAACTGATTACTGTGAATTATTAACTGAATCTGGACTGGTAGAATAATAGTAGAGTAATTTATGTCACGGTCTGTGAAACATATGGAGTACTTTCATATATTTCATTTATATGTAATTTATCATTAACATGTAAACTACATTGTCAGCGTATGTTCTGAAACAATCAGATACTCATCTATTAAATGATTGATAAATATAATTGCTTAGCTCTTTCCTTTTCAGGCAAGCCAGTTTAAATGAAGCAGCAGAAACATACTACAAAATGGCAGCTGCACTGCGGCCTAATGTAAGTGAATTTGTTTTTTTTTAACTTTCTGGATACTGTCTATTTTCCTACACCATATCATAAATGTAATTATTTTAAGAGTATGGATTGGGTTATGCCAACGTTTGGACAACTATTTTTCAAGATCCGTTTATGGACCGTAATGCTCGGACTGACTGTGGGTCTCCTGACCCAAAATTACAGCCCCACATCCATATACAGCTCTGGCAAAAACTAAGAGACCACAACATCAAAACCCTGCCATGGGCAGCCCAATCTCCAGACCTGAACCCCATTGAAGTCCTCTGGAATGTAATCAAGAGGATGATGGATAGTCACAAGCCATCAAACAAAGAAGAACTTCTTAATTGTTTGCGCCAGAAGCAGTGTGAAAGACTGGTGGAAAGCATGCCAAGACACATGAAAGCTGTGATCAAAAATCATGGTTATTCCACAAAATATTGATTTCTTTACACTTCCTGAGTTAAAAGATTAGTATTGTTGTTTCTAAATGATTATGAACTTGTTTTCTTTGCATTATTTGAGGTCTGAAAGTTCTGTTTTTTTTATTTTGACCATGTTTCTTTGTCAGAAAAAAAATACTGAATTTATTGCTTTGAAAGAGACATGTTGTCAGAAGTTTATAGAATAATAGAACAATTTACATTTTACTCAAAAATATACCTAAAAAGAGAAAAATCAGACAAACTGAACATTTTGCAGTGGTCTCTTAATTTTTGCCAGAACTTAGGGTCAGGAGGTGCACAGTCAGTTTGGGCATACCGGTCCGAATACTGACATTAACCCCTTCCTGACCTTTGACGCATACGCTGCGTCATGAAAGTCGGTGCCATTCCGACCCATGACGCAGCATATGCGTCATGGAAAGATCGCGTCCCTGCAGATCGGGTGAAAGGGTTAACTCCCATTTCACCCGATCTGCAGGGACAGGGGGAGTGGTAGTTTAGCCCAGGGGGGGTGGCTTCACCCCCCCCCCCCCCCCCCGTGGCTACGATCGCTCTGATTGGCTGTTGAAAGTGAAACTGCCAATCAGAGCGATTTGTAATATTTCACCTATTATAACTGGTGAAATATTACAATCCAGCCATGGCCGATGCTGCAATATCATCGGCCATGGCTGGAAACAATAATGTGCCCCCACCCCACCCCACCGATCGCCCCCCCCCCAGCATTCCGATCTGGCCGGTACACTGCTCCGGCTCCCCTCCGTCCTGTGCTCCGGCTCCCCCCGTGCTTTTGTCCGCTCCCCCCGTGCTCCAATCACCCTCCCCGTGCTCCAATCACCCCCCCTGCACTCCGATCCACCCCCCGTGCTCTGTTCCACCCCCCCGTTCTCCGTTCCACCCCCCCGTGCACCGTTCCACCTCCCCCGTGCTCCGTTCCACCCCCCCATGCTCCGATCCCCCCCCCCCCCCGTGCTCCCCCCCACCCCATCATACTTACCGATCCTGCCGGGGTCCGTCCGTCTTCTCCCCGGGCGCCGCCATCTTCCAAAATGGCGGGCGCATGCGCAGTGCGCCCGCCGAATCTGCCGGCCGGCAGATTTGTTCCAAAGTGCATTTTGATCACTGAGATAGATTATATCTCAGTGATCAAAATAAAAAAAATAATAAATGACCCCCCCCCCCCTTTGTCACCCCCATAGGTAGGGACAATAAAAAATAAAGATTTTTTTTTTCCACTAATGTTAGAATAGGGTTAGGGGTAGGGTTAGGGGTAGGGTTAGGGCTAGGGTTAGGGTTTCGGTATGTGCACACGTATTCTGGTCCTCTGCAGATTTTTCCGCTGCGGATTTGATAAATCCGCAGTGCTAAGCCGCTGCGTATTTATGGCGGATTTACCGCGTTTTTTCTGCGCATTTCACTGCGGTTTTACAATTGCGATTTTCTATTTGAGCAGTTGTAAAACCGCTGCAGAATCCGCAGACAGAAGTGACATGCTGCGAAATGTAAACCGCTGCGTTTCCGTGCAGTTTTTCCGCAGCATGTGTACAGCGATTTTTGTTTCCCATAGGTTTACTTTGAACTGTAAACTCATGGGAAACTGCTGCGGATCCGCAGCGTTTTCCGCAGCGTGTGCACATACCTTTAGAATTAGGCTATGTGCACACGGTGCGGATTTGGCTGCGGATCCTCAGCAGTGTTCCATCAGGTTTACAGTACCATGTAAACATATGGAAAACCAAATCCGCTGTGCCCATGGTGCGGAAAATACCACGCGGAAACGCTGCATTGTATTTTCCGCAGCATGTCAATTCTTTGTGCGAATTCCGCAGCGTTTTACACCTGTTCCTCAATAGGAATCCGCAGGTGAAATCCGCACAAAAAATACTGGAAATCCGCGGAAAATCCGCAGGTAAAACGCAGTGACTTTTACCCGCGGATTTTTCAAAAATGATGCTGAAAAATCTCACACGAATCCGCAACGTGGGCACATAGCCTTAGGGTTAGGGTTGGGTTGGAATTAGGGTTGTGGTTAGGGTTGTGATTAGGGTTATGGCTACAGTTGGGATTAGAGTTAGGGGTGTGTTGGGGTTAGTGTTGGAGGTAGAATTGAGGGGTTACCACTGTTTAGGCACATCAGGGGTCTCCAAACGCAACATGGCGCCACCATTGATTCCAGCCAATCTCGTATTCAAAAAGTCAAATGGTGCTCCCTCACGTCCGAGCCCCGACGTGTGCCCAAACAGTGGTTTACCCCCACATATGGGGTACCAGCATACTCAGGATAAACTGCGCAACAAATACAGGGGTCCAATTTCTCCTGTTACCCTTGTGAAAATAAAAAAATGCTTGCTAAAACATCTTTTTGGAGGAAAGAAAAATGATTATTTATTTTAACAGCTCTGCGTTGTAAACGTCTGTGAAGCACTTGGGGGTTCAAAGTGCTCACCACATATCTAGATAAGTTCCTTGGGGGGTCTAGTTTCTAAAATGGGGTCACTTGTGGGGGGTTTCTACTGTTTAGGCACACCAGGGGCTCTGCAAACGCAACTTGACGCCCGCAGACCATTCCATCAAAGTCTGCATTTCAAAAGTCACTACTTCCCTTCTGAGCCCCGACGTGTGCCCAAACAGTGGTTTACCTCCACACATGGGGTATCAGCGTACTCAGGAGAAACTGATCAACAACTCTTGGGGTCCAATTTCTCCTGTAACCCTTGGGAAAATAAAAAATTCTGGGCTAAATAATTATTTTTGAGGAAAGAAAACGTATTTATTATTTTCACGGCTCTGCATTATAAACTTCTATGAAGCACTTGGGGGTTCAAAGTGCTCACCACACATCTAGATAAGTTCCTTTCGGGGTCTAGTTTCCAAAATGGGGTCACTTGTGGGGGGTTTCTACTGTTTAGCCACATCAGGGGCTCTGCAAACGCAACGTGACGCCCGCAGAGCATTCCATCAAAGTCTGCATTTCAAAACGTCACTACTTCAATTCCGAGCCCCGGCATGTGCCCAAACAGTAGTTTACCCCCACATATGGGGTATCACCGTACTCAGGAGAAACTGGACAACAAATATTGGGGTCAAATTTCTCCTGTTACCCTTGGTAAAATTAAAAAATTCTGGGCTAAATAATTATTTTTGAGGAAAGAAAACGTATTTATTATTTTCACGGCTCTGCATTATAAACTTCTGTGAAGCACTTGGGGGTTCAAAGTGCTCACCACACATCTAGATAAGTTCCTTTCGGGGTCTAGTTTCCAAAATGGGGTCACTTGTGGGGGTTTCTACTGTTAAGCCACATCAGGGGCTCTGCAAACGCAACGTGACGCCCACAGAGCATTCCATCAAAGTCTGCATTTCAAAACGTCACTACTTCACTTCCGAGCCCCGACATGTGCCCAAACAGTGGTTTATTATACCGCCGAACAAAAAGTGGAATAACACGCGATCAAAAAGACAGATATAAATAACCATGGTACCGCTGAAAACGTCATCTTGTCCCGCAAAAAATGAACCGCCATACAGCATCATCAGCAAAAAAATAAAAAAGTTATAGTCCTGAGAATAATTCGATGCAAAAATAATTATTTTTTCTGTAAAATAGTTTTTATCGTATAAAAGCGCCAAAACATAAAAAAATGATATAAATGAGGTGTCAATGTAATCGTACTGACCCAAAGAATAAAACTGCTTTATCAATTTTACCAAACGCGGAACGGTATAAACGCCTCCCCCAAAAGAAATTCATGAATAGCTGGTTTTTGGTCATTCTTCCTCACAAAAATCGGAATAAAAAGCGATCAAAAAATGTCACGTGCCCGAAAATGTTACCAATAAAAACGTCAACTCGTCCCGCAAAAAACAAGACCTCACATGACTCTGTGGACCAAAATATGGAAAAATTATAGCTCTCAAAATGTGGTAATGCAAAAAATATTTTTTGCAATAAAAAGCGTCTTTCAGTGTGTGACGGCTGCCAATCATAAAAATCCGCTAAAAAACTCGCTATAAAAATATATCAAACCCCCCTTCATCACCCCTTTAGTTAGGGAAAAATAAAAAAAATGTATTTATTTCCATTTTCCCATTAGGGCTAGGGTTAGGGCTAGGGTTAGGGCTAGGGTTAGGGTTAGTGCTAGGGTTGGGGCTACAGTTAGGGTTGGGGCTACAGTTAGGGTTAGGGTTTAGATTACATTTACAGTTGGGAATAGGGTTGGGATTAGGGTTAGGGGTGTGTCAGGGTTAGAGGTGTGGTTAGGGTTACCGTTGGAATTAGGGTTAGGGGTGTGTTTGGATTAGGGTTTCAGTTATAATTGGGGGGTTTCCACTGTTTAGGCACATCAGGGGCTCTCCAAACACGACATGGCGTCCGATCTCAATTCCAGCCAATTCTGCGTTGAAAAAGTAAAACAGTGCTCCTTCCCTTCCAAGCTCTCCCGTGTGCTCAAACAGGGGTTTACCCCAACATATGGGGTATCAGCGTACTCAGGACAAATAGGACAACAACTTTTGGGGTCCAATTTCTCCTGTTACCCTTGGGAAAATACAAAACTGGGAGCTAAAAAATAATTTTTGTGGGAAAACAAAAAGATTTTTTATTTTCACGGCTCTGCGTTATAAACTGTAGTGAAACACTTGGGGGTTCAAAGTTCTCACAACACATCTAGATAAGTTTGTGGGGGGGTCTAGTTTCCAATATGGGGTCACTTGTGGGGGATTTTTTTTTTTTTTTTTCATGGCTCTGCGTTATAAACTTCTGTGAAGCACTTGGGGGTTCAAAGTCCTCACCACACATCTAGATTAGTTCTTTTGGTGGACTAGTTTCCAAAATGGGGTCATTTCTGGGGGATCTCCAATGCTTAGGCACACAGGGGCTCTCCAAACGTGACATGGTGTCCGCTAATGATTGGAGCTAATTTTCCATTTAAAAAGCCAAATGGCGTGCCTTCCCTTCCGAGCCCTGCCGTGCGCCCAAACAGTGGTTTACCCCCACATATGGGGTTTCAGCGTACTCAGGACAAACTGGACAACAACATTTATGGTCCAATTTCTCCTATTACCCTTGGCAAAATAGGAAATTCCAGGCTAAAAAATCATTTTTGAGGAAAGAAAAATTATTTTTTATTTTCATGGCTCTGCGTTATAAACTTCTGTGAAGCACCTGGGGGTTTAAAGTGCTCAATATGCATCTAGATAAGTTCCTTGGGGGGTCTAGTTTCCAAAATGGGGTCACTTGTGGGGGAGCTCCAATGTTTAGGCACACAGGGGCTCTCCAAACGCAACATGGTGTCCGCTAACAATTGGAGCTAATTTTCCATTCAAAAAGTCAAATGGCGCGCCTTCCCTTCCGAGCCCTACCGAGTGCCCAAACAGTGGTTTACCCCCACATATGAGGTATCGGCGTACTCGGGAGAAATTGCCCAACAAATTTTATGATCCATTTTATCCTATTGCCCATGTGAAAGTGAAAAAATTGAGGCGAAAAGAATTTTTTTGTGAAAAAAAAGTACTTTTTCATTTTTACAGATCAATTTGTGAAGCACCTGAGGGTTTAAAGTGCTCACTAGGCATCTAAAAAAGTTCCTTGGGGGGTCTAGTTTCCAAAATGGGGTCACTTGTGGGGGAGCGCCAATGTTTAGGCACACAGGAGCTCTCCAAACGCGACATGGTGTCCGCTAACGATGGAGCTAATTTTTCATTCAAAAAGTCAAATGGCGCTCCTTCCCTTCCGAGCCTTACCATGTGCCCAAACAGTGGTTTACCCCCACATATGAGGTATCATTGTACTCAGGAGAAATTGCCCAACAAATTTTAGGATCCATTTTATCCTGTTGCCCATGTGAAAATGAAAAATTGAGGCTAAATGAATTTTTTTGTGAAAAAAAAGTACTTTTTCATTTTTACGGATCAATTTGTGAAGCACCTGGGGGTTCAAAGTGCTCACTATGCATCTAGATAAGTTCCTTGGGGCGTCTAGTTTCCAAAATGGGGTCACTTGTGGGGGAGCTCCAATTTTTAGGCACACGGGGGCTCTCCAAACGTGACATGGTGTCCGCTAAAGAGTGGAACCAATTTTTGATTCAAAAAGTCAAGTGGCGCTCCTTCCCTTCCAAGCCCTGCCGTGCGCCCAAACAGTGGTTTACTCCCACATATGAGGTATCAGCGTACTCAGGACAAATTGGACAACAACTTTCGTGGTTCAGTTTCTCCTTTTACCATTGGGAAAATAAAAAAATTGTTGCTAAAAGATAATTTTTGTGACTAAAAAGTTAAATGTTCATTTTTTCCTTCCATGTTGCTTCTGCTGCTGTGAAGCACCTGAAGGGTTAATAAACTTCTTGAATGTGGTTTTGATTACCTTGAGGGGTGCATTTTTTAGAATGGTGTCACTTTTGGGTATTTTCAGCCATATAGACCCCTCAAACTGAATTCAAATGTGAGGTGGTCCCTAAAAAAAATGGTTTTGTAAATTTCGTTGTAAAAATGAGAAATCGCTGGTCAAATTTTAACCCTTATAACTTCCTAGCAAAAAAAAATGTTCTTTCCAAAATTGTGCTGATGTAAAGTAAACATGTGGGAAATGTTATTTATTAACTATTTTGTGTCACATAACTCTCTGGTTTAACAGAATAAAAATTCAAAATGTGAAAATTGCAAAATTTTCAAAATTTTCGCCAAATTTCCGTTTTTATCACAAATAAACGCAGAATTTATTGACCTAAATTTACCACTAACATGAAGCCCAATATGTCACGAAAAAACAATCTCAGAACCGCTAGGATCCGTTGAAGCGTTCCTGAGTTATTACCTCATAAAGGGACACTGGTCAGAATTGCAAAAAACGGCAAGGTCTTTAAGGTCAAAATAAGCTGGGTCATGAAGGGGTTAAAATTTGGCTAGATTTGTATTATTGACACATTCCACTAGTATTCAAAGCTGGGGTGGACACAAGCAGCAATGGGCCCCTGTTCAGGAAATACGTCAGGGACCCCCTCATGAATGTACACTGTGTATAAAATACCTATGATAACATATGTTTATACACAGCAGAAAATGCACACACATTAGCCCTATATACACAGCAGTATCCACACACTAGCCCTATATACACAGCAGTATAAGCACACACACTAGACAGATAAACATACATCACATGGAATGTGTACCTACAGTGAGTGCAGTTGCAGGGAGCTGGTCCGTCTCAGAGGAACATAGGAAATTGGCCCCGGTGCAGTTGCACCTGTTGAACCGGCGGTATGTCTGCCCCTGGTTTCAAGGGTTTATTGCTTATGTGTGTAATTGAATAAAATGTCACATTCTATTAGAATAAAATGTAGCTTTTTTTTTCCATATTACTTAAAATCTTTCTATAATCCCCATGGAAACCTTTCCTAGAATTGTCTGATCTACTAAATTTTAGATTGTACATTTAGAAATACCAAACAACACACTGCACATTTTTTTTATGTAACGTATTTTGCGGATTAAAAGACGCACCAGATTATAAGACGCACCTCAAATTTTGTGGAGCAAAATAGGAAAAAAATATATTTTAAAAAAAAAAATGGTGATGCTTCTCATAATCCATGCGTCTTATTGCTTACCAGGGGTGGTGGCTGCGGTAAAGCAGGGTCCCAGAGTCGCTGCTGGAGGAGGCAAAAGTGGAGCGCTGCCGCAGGCTGGGATGAAAGGGTGTTCGGATGTACGCCGCTGCAGGTGTTTGGTGGTGCTGGGGGCTCTGCTGACATTTTGTGAAAGCCCACAGCCCCCCACACTTACATGGTTTACTATGCGGTGGACTTCACTCTTGCCTCCTCCAGCAGCGACCCATAGACCTGCGTTAACTTGATGGAGGTCAATTTATTCCCAGTTCTGACTGTCAGCCTTAAATTTTGCAGTTTTTTTGCTTCATGAAATGGTGCATCCTGTAAAAAAAATTATACCACTGGGCCTTAAATACTAAATTATTTAAAATAAAACACATTCTCAGCTGGAGATACATGCCAGACTTTTCTTGTTGTGGCCCTAGCAGTTTTTATCACAACTGGACAACCTCTTTTACGAATACAACTGCACAGTGTCAAATCCTCCCAAACAACCTCTATCTGGAAAGAATCAGAAGATTATGTGGCATATACCTTCCATAAGTGAGGCTGAAAATAGCATTACAAAAAGTTTTCGCTATACATAGGAATTTTGCACATTTGTGTGTGAATATTCTTTGTTTTTTTTGGTTAACATTTTTCTTGTTTTAATGTAATGTAATGAAGTGTTGTAAAGTTCATTTTTATCAATTAACAAAATGCAAAGTGAATGAACAAAAGAGAAATCTAAATCACATTAATATTTGGTGCGACCTCCCTTTGCCTTCAACACAGCATTACTTATTTGAGGTAGAATATTATAGTCAAGTCTATGAGAAACCAATTATACCAATAAGGTGATAACGAGACGCTCTGGAAACAGATTCTGACGGAGATGTGTGTCTGGCCCATATATTTTAATAACTAATTTACATATTAAGAAAAGAAAAGTGGAATATCTTAGAATAAGACATTGGATTGGAAAAATCAAGGTATCATTTTATTCAAGTTTTTATAACCTGCATGCCAATATAATCAGCTTGGGAAGGATAATCTTACCAACTGATTCCCTCTAAAACCTGTTGAGGAGCAGCCAATTCTGCTACAAATGTGAGGTTGTGGAGGACCATTTGTTTCATGTCAGGTCATAAACCATAGTAAAAATCAGCACAGCAAAAAGACACAAGCTAGTTATACTGTATCAGTAAGGTCTCTCCTAAACATGCTTTTGAAATAGCACCAAGAAATGAGCAACATTGAAGACCGTAGACGCAGTGGTTGACCAAGGAAATTTAGTGCAGTAACTGAAAGGTACCTCATGAGGTTGCTTACTTCTCTCTTCGAACTCTGAAGTTGTCCAGCAGCACCCTGACCTCAGAACTGGCAGAAACAGGTTGGACTCAGCTGTACACACATCTACTGCACAGAAAAGTCTGAAAAGAACTGGTCTTCATGAAAGAATTGCGACTAAAAGACCAAGAGATTCAGCTGTGCATAAAAACAGGAAATGGGGTGTAGAAAAATGACAAAGTGTTTGGACTGATTAGTCAAAAGTTTTAAATATCTGGTAGTAATAGAATACAGTTTTTTCACCAAAGGGCTGGAGAGCAGTACGATAATGAGTGTCTGCAGGCAACAGTGAAGAATAGTGGACAATCCTTGCAAATTTAGTGCTGCATTTCTCCAAATGCTGACGGAATTTGGTCAGGATTAATGGTGTCTTCAATGCAACATTCGGGCAGATGCTTATCCATCATGTAATACTATCAGGGAGGAGTCTGACTGGCTTCAGATTTATTCTGCAGCAGGATAAAAACCCAAAGCATAATGAAATTCAATTTTATTAAAGGCACATTTATTTATATGTTAACCCCTTCACGCCGAAACTTGTTTTCACCTTCATGACCATGCCAAATTTTACAAATCTACGAGTGTCACTTTATGTGGTCATAACTCTGGAATGCTTCAAAGGATTCCACTGATTCTGGGATTGTTTTTTCATGACATATTGTACTTCATGCGTTTGTGAAAAAATTGGAGATTTGTCAAAAATGTTAACAATTTTGCAATTTTCAAACTTTGAATTTTTTTCCCCCATTTCAGAGAGTTATGTCACACAAAATAGTTAATAAATAACATTTCCCCACATGTCTACTTTACATCAGCACAATTTTTTTAAACAGAATTTTTTTTTGTTAGGAAGTTAGAAGGGTTAAAAGTTGACCAGCGATTTCTCATGTTTCCATCAAAATTTGCAAAACCAATTTTTTAGGGACTCCATGACATTTTGTGTCTTTGAGGGGTCTATATGGCAGAAAATACCTAAAAGTGACACCATTCTAAAAACTACACCCCTCAAGATACTCAAAACCACATTCAATGAGTTTTATTAACCCCTTGGGAGCTGCACGGGAACTGAAGCAATGTGGAAGGAAAAATTAACACTTAACTTTTCACTTTAGACCCAATTTCTTTTTTATTTTTACTAAGGTAGCAGGAGAAAACGGACCACAAAATTTGTTGTGTAAATTCTTCTGAATCCGCAGATAACCCATATGTGGGCGGGGGACACTATTTGGGTGCATGGCAGGGTCCTGAAGGGAAGTAGCACCGTTTGACTTTTTAAATGTAAAATTTGCTAGAATCCTTAGCGGATAACATGTCGCGTTTGGAAATGCCCTGATGTTCCTAAACAGTGGAAAGCCTCCACAAATGAACCCATTTTAGAAACTAGACCCCTCAAGGAACTTATCTAGATATGTGGTGAGCACCTTGAACCCCCTGATACTTCACAAAAGTTTATAGCTTAGAGCCACAAATTTTCCCCACAAAAAAATATTCTTTTAGCCCCAAATATTGAATTTTCACAATAGTAACAGGAGATATTGCACAATACATTTGTTGTACAATTTCTCCAGAGTACAGCGTACCCTATATTGGGGTGGAATTACTGTTTGGATGCATAGCAGGGCTCGGAAGGGAAGGAGCGCCCTTTGACTTTTGAATGCAATATTTACTGGAATCATTAGCGCACACCGAATCATATAAATAACAGAACCAGGCACACTACCATAGTATAGATCTAACATAAAATACGGGGTGCAAAGAGGTGGTAAATACTACATGTCAAACACGAAAACAGCAACACTCCAATAATGCACACCACATATATATATTTCAATAGACAATATATGAAAACACGGGTTTTTATTAGCACACCACACAATTTAAAACACATATAAAAACCGCACAAAAAACTTTGTCCATATCCAATATTATATATATTAACACATCTGTATATAATGTATAATACCTGAAAACCAACCTCTATACCTATTGGCTCATGGGGCTGATGATAGCATACTTTGTGGTATGGTGATAGGGCTTCAGTGAGGGCAATACGCGTGGGGCTGCATTGGCCTTGTCCATTCCACCTCTCGACCTGGGGACTGTGTCCCGTGTATGCGGCACCTGGGTAATTCAACCTTTTGGGCCCCTGGGGCTCCAGACGCTTTCATTATTATATTGCTGATTTTTGACCATATTTGATGGGTTTTGTGACAACAACCTAGGGATTAATTTGTCGCCATTTCGGCTGGTTACTAAGTATGCTATCATCATCCCCATGAGCCAATAGGTATAGAGGTTGGTCATTAGCGCACACCATGTTGTGTTTGGAGAGTGCCTGATGTGCCTAAAGAGTGTAAACCCTCCACAAATTGCCACATTTGGAAATTAGGCCCCTCGCGGATCTTATCTAGATGTGTGGTGAGCACCTTGAACCCCCAGGTACTTCACAGACGTTAATAACGTAGAGCCATGACCATAAAAAATCACATTTTTCCCACAAAAATGTTCTCAAACTTTTGCATTTTCACAAGGGTATCAATAGAAAATTGACCTCAAAATTTGTCGAGCGATTTCTCCTGAGTACGCAGATACCTCATATGTTGGGTAAAACAACTGTTTGGGTGAACAGCAGGGCTCGGAAAGAAAGGAAGGCGTTTTAGAAAGCAGATTTTAATGGAATGGTCGTGTTTGAAGATCCCCTAATGCGCCTAAACAGTGGAAATCCCACACAATTGACCCCTAGGAAACTAGGCCCTTGAATAAATTTATCTAGATATATGGTGAGCACCTTGAACCCACTGGTAATTCACAGAATTTTACAACGTTATGTGAAAATGAAAAGAAAATATATTTTTCCCTCAAAAATGTTTAGTCCCAAATTTTTTCATTTTCACAAGGATATTAGGATAGCAATTTCTCCTGAGTACACCGATCCACAATATGTGGTCGAAACCTTATTTTGAGGCACAGTGAGAAGCTCAGAAGGGAGGAAGTGCCATGGTTGACACACTGGGGCTCAGAATGGAGGGGGCATTTGGATTTGAGATCACAGAATTTTCTGAATTTGTTTTGGGGGCAAGGAGCCATAGCACTTTTCCAGAGCTATTGTACTACTAGTAAAGTGGAAGCCCCCTATATTTTCATTAACAGATGACAGAACTGAATGGGGAGTTTTTGTGGATTGAGTTGGCGTTTTTATTTGGAACATTTTACATAATGTTTGGGATCAAATTTACCACTCTACTTTGAGCACTTATATCAGGGTTTTCATGTAAATTTCCATGTGACGTAATTCAGATTAAACCCCCCAAGGGAGCCACTCACTATAATAAGGCTGCAGAGTTACTTGTTATGACCTGGTGGTTAGGAGCACCCCACCTGATAGTTAAACTCATACAGGACGAGCTCTGGGATGTGGGAGCTCTGCTGACCGCAAGCCCTAATCCTATCGCACACACTAAAAATAGCCGTGGAGCGCTCCTGACGCTCCCTAGGCGCCTCGTCACAGCCTCAGAGCTAGCTCGCCCTAGAGAAGAAAATAAAGCCTAACTTGCCTCAGAGAAGTTCCCCAAAGGAATAGGCAGCCCCCCACATGAAATGAATGTGAGTAAAGATGAAAGTCACAAACGCAGAAATGAAATAGGTTTCAGCAAAGGGAGGCCAGACTTACTAAATAGACAGAGGATAGGAAAGGAATCTTTGCGGTCAGCACAAAAACCTACAAAAGAGCACGCAGAGTGTGCAAAAGGGTCCTCCGCACCCACTCACGGTGCGGGGGGTGCCACTCTGAATCCCAGAGCTTCCAGCTAGCAAGACAAAATCAGGATAACCAGCTGGACCAAGAAACAATGAGCAAAAATAACAAAAAGGAACTTAGCTTCTGCAGGAGAAGACAGGTCACCAGGCAGATCCAGGAGCGAACTGAACCAATGCTAAAACATTGACAGCTGGCATGGAGTAACGATCTGAGTGGAGTTAAATAGAGAAGCCAACCAAAGGATAACCCACGTCACCTGTGTAAGGAACCTCAGAAGCAGCAGCTTCACTCATAGCCACTAGAGGGAGCCCATTGACAGAACTCACCGAAGTACCATTCACGACCACAGGAGGGAGTTCAACAACAGAATTCACAACAGTACCCCCCCTTGAGGAGGGGTCACCGAACCCTCACCAGAGCCCCCAGGCCGATCAGGATGAGCCAAATGAAAGGCACGAACAAGATCGGCAGCATGAACATCAGAGGCAAAAACCCAGGAATTATCTTCTTGACCATAACCCTTCCACTTGACCAGGTACTGGAGTTTCCGTCTCGAAACACGAGAATCCAAAATCTTCTCCACCACATACTCCAACTCCCCCTCGACCAACACTGGGGCAGGAGGATCAATGGAGGGAACCATAGGCGCCACGTATCTCCGCAACAACGACCTATGGAACACATTATGGATGGCAAAAGAAGCTGGAAGGTCCAAACGAAATGACACAGGATTAAGAACCTCAGAAATCTTATATGGTCCAATGAAACGAGGCTTAAACTTAGGACAGGAAACCTTCATAGGAACGTGACGAGATGACAACCAAACCAAATCCCCAACACGAAGTCGGGGACCAACACAACGCCGGCGGTTAGCGAAACGTTGAGCCTTCTCCTGAGACAATGTCAAATTGTCCACCACATGAGTCCAAATCTGCTGCAACCTGTCCACCACCGCATCCACACCAGGACAGTCCGAAGGCTCAACCTGCCCTGAAGAGAAACGAGGATGGAAACCAGAATTGCAGAAAAAAGGAGAAGCTAAAGTAGCCGAGCTGGCCCGATTATTAAGGATGAACTCAGCCAAAGGCAAGACGGACACCCAATCATCCTGATCAGCAGAAACAAAGCATCTCAGATATGTCTCCAAAGTCTGATTAGTTTGTTCGGTTTGGCCATTAGTCTGAGGATGGAAAGCCGAAGAAAAAGACAAATCAATGCCCATCTTAGCGCAAAAGGACCGCCAAAACCTCGAAACAAACTGGGAACCTCTGTCCGAGACGATGTTCTCCGGAATGCCATGCAAACGAACCACATGCTGGAAAAACAATGGCACCAAATCAGAGGAGGAAGGCAGTTTAGATAAGGGTACCAAATGGACCATCTTAGAGAAGCGATCACAAACCACCCAAATGACCGACATCTTTTGAGAAACAGGGAGATCAGAAATAAAATCCATGGAAATATGCGTCCAGGGCCTCTTCGGAATCGGCAAGGGCAAAAGCAACCCACTGGCACGAGAACAGCAGGGCTTAGCCTGAGCACAAATCCCACAGGACTGCACAAAAGAACGCACATCCCGTGACAAAGAAGGCCACCAAAAAGATCTAGCCACCAAATCTCTGGTACCAAAGATTCCAGGATGACCAGCCAATACTGAACAATGAATCTCCGAGATAACTCTACCAGTCCATCTATCAGGGACAAACAGTTTCTCCGTAGGACAACGGTCAGGTCTATCAGCCTGAAACTTTTGCAGCACACGCCGCAAATCAGGGGAAATGGCAGACAAAATTACCCCTTCTTTAAGAATACCCGCCGGCTCCGGAACACCCGGAGAGTCAGGCACAAAACTCCTTGACAGGGCATCAGCCTTCACATTCTTAGATCCCGGAAGGTATGAAACCACAAAATCAAAACGGGAGAAAAAGAGCGACCATCGAGCCTGTCTAGGATTCAACCGTTTGGCAGTCTCGAGATAAGTCAAATTCTTGTGATCCGTCAAGACCACCACGCGATGTTTAGCTCCTTCAAGCCAATGTCGCCACTCCTCGAATGCCCACTTCATGGCTAACAACTCCCGATTGCCCACATCATAATTGCGCTCAGCAGGCGAGAATTTTCTAGAAAAGAAGGCACAGGGTTTCATCACCGAGCCATCAGAACTTCTTTGCGACAAAACAGCCCCTGCTCCAATTTCTGAAGCATCAACCTCCACCTGAAAAGGGAGCGAAACATCTGGCTGGCACAACACGGGGGCAGAAGCAAAACGACGCTTCAACTCCTGAAAAGCCGCTACAGCCGCAGAGGACCAATTGACCACATCAGCACCTTTCTTGGTCAAATCAGTCAACGGTTTAGCAATACTGGAAAAGTTAGCGATGAAGCGACGATAAAAATTAGCAAAGCCCAGGAACTTCTGCAAGCTTTTCACAGATGTCGGCTGAGTCCAATCGTAAATGGCCTGAACTTTAACAGGGTCCATCTCGATAGTAGAAGGGGAAAAAATGAAACCCAAAAATGAAACCTTCTGAACTCCAAAGAGACACTTTGACCCCTTCACAAACAAGGAATTTGCACGAAGGACCTGGAACACCATTCTGACCTGCTTCACATGAGACTCCCAATCATCCGAAAAGACCAAAATGTCATCCAAATATACAATCATAAATCTATCCAGGTACTCTCGGAAGATGTCATGCATAAAGGACTGAAACACAGATGGAGCATTAGAAAGCCCGAATGGCATAACCAGGTACTCAAAATGGCCCTCGGGCGTATTAAATGCAGTTTTCCATTCATCACCCTGTTTAATTCGCACAAGATTATACGCCCCTCGAAGATCTATCTTGGTGAACCAACAAGCCCCCTTAATCCGAGCAAATAAATCAGAAAGCAGCGGCAAAGGATACTGAAATTTGACTGTGATCTTATTAAGAAGGCGGTAATCAATACAAGGTCTCAAAGAACCATCCTTCTTGGCCACAAAAAAGAACCCTGCTCCCAACGGTGATGACGACTGACGAATATGACCCTTCTCCAAGGATTCCTTTATATAACTCCGCATAGCGGCGTGCTCTGGCACAGATAAATTAAACAGACGGCCCTTAGGAAACTTACTACCAGGAATCAAATTAATAGCACAGTCGCAATCATTATGTGGAGGTAGGGCACCAGATTTGGGCTCTTCAAATACATCCCGGTAATTTGATAAAAACTCAGGGACTTCAGAAGGAGTGGAAGGCGAAATTGACAGCAATGGAACATCACCATGTACCCCCTGACAACCCCAGCTGGACACAGACATAGATTTCTAATCCAACACTGGATTATGGACCTGTAGCCATGGCAAACCCAAAACGACCACATCATGCAGATTATGCAACACCAAAAAGCGAATATCCTCCTGATGTGCAGGAGCCATGCACATGGTCAATTGAGTCCAGTACTGAGGCTTATTCTTGGCCATAGGCGTAGCATCAATTCCTCTCAATGGAATAGGATACTGCAAGGGCTCCAAGAAAAAACCACAGCGCCTGGCAAACTCCAAGTCCATCAAATTCAGGGCAGCGCCTGAATCCACAAATGCCATTACAGAATAGGACGACAGAGAGCAAATCAGAGTAACGGACAAAAGAAATTTAGACTGTACCATACCAATGGTGGCAGACCTAGCGAACCGCTTAGTGCGCTTAGGACAATCGGAGATAGCATGAGTGGATTCACCACAGTAAAAACACAGCCCATTCCGACGTCTGTGTTCTTGCCGTTCAGCTCTAGTCAAAGTCCTATCACATTGCATAGGCTCAGGCCTATGCTCAGAGAATACCGCCAGATGGTGCACAGCTTTGCGCTCACGCATGCGCCGATCAATCTGAATGGCCAAGGACATATACTCATTCAGACCAGCAGGCATTGGAAATCCCACCATGACATCCTTAAAGGGACTCTGTCACCTGAATTTGGCGGGACTGGTTTTGGGTCATATGGGCGGAGTTTTCGGGTGTTTGATTCACCCTTTCCTTACCCGCTGGCTGCATGCTGGCTGCAATATTGGATTGAAGTTCATTCTCTGTCCTCCATAGTACACGCCTGCGCAAAGCAATCTTGCCTTGTGCAGGCGTGTACTATGGAGGACAGAGAATGAACTTCAATCCAATATTGCAGCCAGCATGCAGCCAGCGGGTAAGGAAAGGGTGAATCAAACACCCAAAAACTCCGCCCATATGACCCAAAACCAGTCCCGCCAAATTCAGGTGACAGGTTCCCTTTAAGGGCTTCAGAAAGACCCTTTCTGAAAATTACCGCCAGGGTACATTCATTCCACTGAGTAAGCACAGACCACTTTCTAAACTTCTGACGGTACATCTCCGCTTCATCCTGACCCTGACACAAAGCCAGCAAGATTTTATCTGCCTGATCCACTGAATTTGGTTCATCATAAAGCAATCCAAGCGCCAGAAAAAACGCATCTACATCTCGCAATGCAGGATCTCCTGGCGCAAGGGAAAATGCCCAGTCTTGAGGGTCACCACGCAACAAAGAAATTATGATTTTTACTTGTTGAACGGGGTCACCAGAGGAGCGGGGTTTCAAAGCTAGAAACAGTTTACAATTATTTTTGAAATTCAAGAATCTAGATCTATCCCCAGAAAATAAATCAGGAATAGGAATTCTAGGCTCTAACATAGGATTCTGAACCACAAAATCTTGAATGTTTTGTACCCTTGCAGTAAGATGATCCACACAAGAGGATAGACCCTGTATGTCCATCTCTACACCTGTGTCCTGAACCACCCAAAGGTCTAGGGGAAAAGAAAGACAAAACACAGTGCAAAGAAAAAAAAATGGTCTCAGAAGTCCTCTTATCCCTCTATTGAGATGCATTAATACTTTTGGCCAGCTGTACTGTTATGACCTGGTGGTTAGGAGCACCCGACCTGATAGTTAAACTCATACAGGACGAGCTCTGGGATGTGGGAGCTCTGCTGACCGCAAGCCCTAATCCTATCGCACACACTAAAAATAGCCGTGGAGCGCTCCTGACGCTCCCTAGGCGCCTCGTCACAGCCTCAGAGCTAGCTAGCCCTAGAGAAGAAAATAAAGCCTAACTTGCCTCAGAGAAATTCCCCAAAGGAATAGGCAGCCCCCCACATATAATGACTGTGAGTAAAGATGAAAGTCACAAACGCAGAAATGAAATAGGTTTCAGCAAAGGGAGGCCAGACTTACTAAATAGACAGAGGATAGGAAAGGAATCTTTGCGGTCAGCACAAAAACCTACAAAAGAGCACGCAGAGTGTGCAAAAGGGTCCTCCGCACCCACTCACGGTGCGGGGGGTGCCACTCTGCATCCCAGAGCTTCCAGCTAGCAAGACAAAATCAGGATAACCAGCTGGACCAAGAAACAATGAGCAAAAATAACAAAAAGGAACTTAGCTTCTGCAGGAGAAGACAGGTCACCAGGCAGATCCAGGAGCGAACTGAACCAATGCTAAAACATTGACAGCTGGCATGGAGTAACGATCTGAGTGGAGTTAAATAGAGAAGCCAACCAAAGGATAACCCACGTCACCTGTGTAAGGAACCTCAGAAGCAGCAGCTTCACTCATAGCCACCAGAGGGAGCCCATAGACAGAACTCGCCGAAGTACCATTCACGACCACAGGAGGGAGTTCGACAACAGAATTCACAACAGTTACTCTTGACTCCATCTGGCCTCTGCTCAGTATTCTACTTCTTTTCAGAATGCACTAATCTGTGGTGGCCTAAAAAGATGGACTCCACTGAATCACAGGTGTGACGGCGTTCACAGTGTTCCCATATGCCTCATTATAGGCAGTCTTGTGCCTGGGTTCCATCTGAATCATGTATTTCAGATATTTACATGGAAACCCTGGTGTTGGCGCTTATCGTAGAGCACAGGATGGATGTGAGTCGAGCCTTACTGTTATCTCTGATAGGCAGAAGCAACAAATCATCAAGTCAAGAATTAGTTTGATTTATTTTTTACGCCATTCCTCATGTGGTGTAAGTTATTAGACTGCTTTATTCTTCAGGTTGGTACAATTACAGAGATACCATATTTATAACTTTTTTATGTTTGGCTGCTGTCACACACTAAAAGAACCTTTTTATTGCATGTTTGTCTCACTTAAATGTTTCAGATCACCAAACAAATTTAAATATTAGACAAAGATAACAAGTAAACACAAAATGCAGTTTTTAATTGAAGGTCTATTATTAATTGAAAAAGAAATCCAAACCTAAAGTGCCCTGCGTGAAAAAGTGATTGCCCCCTAAACCTATGACTGGTTGGGCAACCCTTAGCAGCAACAACTGCAATCAAGCATTGGCGATAACTGACAATGAGTATTTTACAACTCTCTGGAGGAATTTTGGCCCACTCATCTTAGCATAATTGTTGTCATTCACCCACATTAGAGGGTTTTCGAGCATGAACCACCTTTTTAAGGTCATGCCACAGCATCTCGATCGGATTAAGGTTAAGACTTTAACTAGGCCACTCCAAAGTCTTAATTTTGTTTTTCTCAAGTCATTCAGAGTTGGCCTTGCTCTGGTGTTTTTGATCATTGTCCTGCTGAATAACCCAAGTGCGTTTCAGCTTGAAGTCCCAAACAGATGGCCAGACATTCTCCTTCAGAATTTTTTCTATAAACAGCAGAGTTCATGGTTCCATTTACCACAGCTAGTCTTCCAGGTTCTGAAGCAGCAAAACAGCCCCAGGTCATCACACTACCACCACCATGTTTTACTGTTGGTATGATTTTCATTTTCTGAAATGCTGTGTTACCTATATGCCAGATGTAATGGGACATACATCTTCCAAAAAGTTCACGTTTTGTCTGTCCACAGAGTATTCTCCCAAAAGTCTTTGGGATCATGAAGATGTTTTCTGGCAAAACTGAGACGAGCCTTTATGTTCTTGTTGCTCAGTGGTGGTTTTTGTCTTGGAACTCTGCCATGCAGGCTATTTTTGGCGCAGTCTTTCTTTAGCTGAGGCAAGTGAGGTCTGCAGTTCTTTGTATGTTGTTGTGGGGTCTTTTGTGACCTCTTGGATGTGTCATCACTGCGATCTTGGGGTATGCTTGGTTGGCTGGCCACTCCTGGGAAGGATCGCCAGATCGCCACTGTTCCATGTTTTCGCCATTTGTGGTTCGCTGGAGTGCCGAATTTTTAGAAATGGCTTTATAACCTTTTCTACACTGATAATGTCAATTACTTTATTTCTTATTTGTTACACAATTTCTTTGGATGTCTATTTTTTGAGGATCTTTTGGTTGTCTTCACTTTGTCACGCAGGTCCTATTTAGTGATTTCTTGATTGAGAACAGGTGTGGCAGTAATCAGGTCTGTGTGTGTGGCTATGGAAGTTGAACTCTGCTTCCCAAAGATGTGATCAACTACAGTTAATTTATGGTTTAAATGGAGGGGGCAATCATTTTTTCACACAGATCCCTGTAGGTTTGGATTTCTTTTTCCCTTAATAAAGACCTTCATTTAAAAACTGCATTTTGTGTTTACTTGTGTTATCTTTGTCTAATATTTAAATTTGTTTGGTGATCTGAAACATTTCAGTGTGACAAACATGCAAAAGAATAGGTAAGGAAGGGGGCAAACACTTTTTCACACAACTGTATGTGTACGTTTTTTGTTTATTTTTGTTTTTAAATAAGTAAATGTATTTATTGGATAAGTATTTTTTCTTTTTTTTGTGTAATTTTTTTCATATATATTTTTACAGTTTTGTATATCTTTTTTAACTTTTTTATATTGTCCCAGGATGTGGAGCATCAACTTTGCACTGACTGATCGCTTATCTAATACTCTGCAATGCTTCTGCTTTGCAGGGCATTTAATCAGTGCATCGCAGGCAGGGAGGAGGTGTGTCAACTCCTGTCCTGAACAGGAATTTACAGGCCACCGTGCCTGGGTGACCCTGTGGCCATCTTTCTGCCCTGGGTTTACCTTGAAGACTATCTGCACAATGCAATCACAAACGTGTTGTGCCGATGTGAGCGAAGAGGAAGCTCCCTCCCTTTGCGATACCCCTCAATGTCGCTGTCGCTATTGACATGACAGTGGTATCAGAGGGGTTAAACGCTCGCGATCAGTGATAGCATCGATAATGGGCATTGCTGCAGCATGTCAACTCCCATATAGATCAGACACCTGCATTTGAGTGCAGTGGCGCTCAGTGTGAACCTGCGCAATCATGAAGAAGTATATGTATGGCTGTTTGGGAATGCAGCTCTCACTGCACCGTACGTATAGGGCACATACTGTATTGGGAAGTGGTTAATGGCACTTCTATTTTTCAAAGCATTCTTACTTTGAAACAATTTTTCCAGCAACTGCCGAAAACGTTTGCATTATACTGTATACAAAAATGAAAAAAAATAATAATATATAGTGATAGTGTGTGGATTTTTCTATGTTTAAGGACTTCTTTATAATATTTTACTCTTAAAAGAATAATTTATTTTGTGACACCTTCAATTCAACTTTTCTCAGTTTCTTACATTTGGTTTGCTATCACAGCAAGCAGATTTTTTCTTAGGATATACTTTACACGAAAACTTTTTAGTAGACGCAAAATGAAATGCAAATTAAATTTGGAGTAATTTTTCCATTTAAAGCAACAAATCTTTTGCAACATAGTGTTCATAAAAAGAAGGCTTAACTGTTTTAGCAGATAGTTTTTGTCGTTTGCTGGAATATTACTGTGGATGAAATGAGCAGTTCTCCATTCCCTGTGGAGCTTTTATCTGTTGCTTTGTATACGCTGGACTATATTTAATACTTTTGAAGGACATTAATGATGACCTCTGCTCCAAAGCGTTTTTGAATATGTTTATAGCAGCATTTTGTAGACAGGGATGTTTTATTTAACACAATTGAGCAGCTTGGCACTTGAAAAACGAAGTGTATAATATAATTCTCAGCAGGTTATACTGGTGAAGTAATTTATTAAAATCCGCTGTGTCATATATTTGGTTTAATGGAATATTTAGCTCCTTTTTTCCCTTAATAGTTTTCAGATATTTCTTTTCCATCATCAGTTATATTTATCGTAAATAAATTGCCACGTCTACCAATCTTGTGATGACTTTAGATTTAAATACAAGTTGATTGCCTATAATGAGTTATTTGAAATGCTTCCCAAAACTGCATTTTAGGCTGCATTCATACATTCGCGTTTCACGGTTTGTGTACAGACTATGATTTCCGGACCCAACAAGTCTCTCCTACTCAGATTCCTATATGCTTTTGAAGCTGTTGAATTTGAGTCGAGTGACCTTCAGTTGGTTCAGGAATCACGGTCAATACATAAACTATGAAACACTGTCATATAAAAACAGTTAGCAGAAACACTATCATGTCAGAACAGTTAGCATTACAAAATTTCTCCACTACTTTTACATTGATGACCTTTCCTTAGGATAGGTAATCAATGTCTGATTGGCCGGGGTTCAAAATCTGGCACCCCCGCCGATCAGCTGATATCAGTGGCGGTGGCCGCCACTGGCCAGGAGTACTCACTTGTGGAGCTGGCCGTCTTCTGATAATGGCCACCGCAGGGAACTGCACATCCGCCTCCTATTGATTTGAATTGGAGGGGGATGTTCAATACCAAGCCTCTGCCACTACCAGAAGACAGAGCAGCTTGGCAAGTGATTACTTCCTGCCAGCGGCCGCTGAGACCAATAACAGCTGATCGGCAGAGGTGACAGGTGTCGGACCCCAGCCGACCAGACATTGATGACCAAGGATACGTTCATCAATGTAAAAGTAGTGGGCAACCTCTTTAATTATTACTTAACTGCTTTTAATATTCTAGCTGATCGGTGTGTATTTACCTATTTTTTTATGTTGAAACAAATATATTTCTTATTGTAAAAATGTTTGCGTGTGTGCATTTCAAGTTACTTCATGACCATCTGTTCTTTCTGTTCCTTTTTTATATCTTTCTAATATAGTTTGAGGTGTGACATATGCCTCAAGCTCCTAATGGAAAACTGTGAATGGATAATCTTTGACTAAAATCACTTTTAAGTATCTCTCACATCTGGCTATGAAGTCACAATAAGATGAGCCTTTGAAGTCCGGCCTAAAGCATATGAAACAAAAGCTCACAAAATCCACAAGGCCCAAGCCATCATCTTTAGATAGTTGGCATTCGCATGTCTGCATCTAAAATAAATAGTGCTACCTGCAAGGCTTGTCTGACCCGGTCGTAGCACAGCTTGCTTCCTGTGATATATGATTTCCATCAACATCACACTGCTCTCAAAGTACTTTCCATTATGTAATGGCAGACATTTCTTACATATTTTTAACAGCAAGACAAAATTGCTAAACATGAAAAATCTGCACAGCACTGAAGGAAAAGCATCTACAAGCTATATAAATAACATTAAAGAGTTTGTCCAGTCACAATGTAGTAATGATATACCTCTTGGATAGGTCATGAAAATCTGATCAGTGAAGGACCAACACCCGGCAGCTCTGCTGGTTGCCAGAAGTAAACACTGAATGGTGTTGCAATATTCTTCTCCATTCAATGTGCAGTGGCCCTTGCTGAGCACCGTAGAACAGTTCCTTTTCTCTTACTCATTGGTACTGCAGAACAGCAATACCTGACGGCGACCGCTACACATTGTAAGGAGTTGTGGATGGCAGTTCCGTTCAACAATTAGCAGCTCCGGTGTAGTCCGGATGTATCAGCTGATTGATAGGGATGTGTGCAGAGTGTTGGACCCCACTGATCCAATACTAATTAGCTTAATTTTGAATAGGTCATCTAGGTCAGCATTGATATATTGTGAAAGGCGAAGCCCTTTGTAAATTTGATGGAGCTCATAAATTTCTTGGTGGTTGCCTATACAGAGCAGCAACTGTTTCATTTCTCTTGTAGCACCAATTGGTTAAGAAAATTGTATCAAAAACATCACATTCACTGCACTTGTGGAATGTCCAAACATGGATGATGACTAGAACAATTTGGTCTAGAGCTCTTTTATTGGCCTTCAGTTGGTTTTGCCAAAATACTTACATTATTAGTCAGGTGGGGACTATAGGACCCCAGTTTCCAGATCGAAAAATAAACATATATTAGAAATGTTACACTTTTTTTAGGAACTTAAGGTGCAACATGTTAGCTAAGCAATAATATAAAATGTTTAGTAATCAAAACAATTTTAAAATCTACTCATGTACTTTGAAACAACAAGTAATTATTTAGCACAGAAAACACATATCTTATATATCTCATATAACTAGGAAGCCTCCATAATGGACGGTTACCTACCTTCCATACCTGCGGAAATATGATAAAAACAAACTCGCTTGGGGTTCAGTGGTCCTCATGCAACTAATTAAAGGTTAACCTTAAACAGAATTCTCACAGTGGTTGTCAGCAAATATTCCCAAAAAATCTGAATTGGACATCTGACTATTTTTTTGTCCCAATACATGAATGGGAATCTATTATTAAATAACTATTTACTTCTTTCAAGTGAAACTCCAGGCAAATTATCATAATTAGTAAAGCTGAAGCTTGTAGGGTCATATACAATATTAAATGCTTTGCACAGGCAGAAAGATGCCAATTAGTGATTAGTGATGGGGGGTGAGAATAATTAGAGCTTTATGGATATTGAGGACTACTCAGCAGGATCGCACTTATATTATTCAGAGCACAAGCAATGCTGTAGCAGATGGTATGCCATATGTTGCAGAGTAGAAGATGCATCAGATCATAAAACGTACCTCAAATTTTGAGGAGGAAAATAGGGGAAAAAAAGTTTAAATAAAATGGTGCATTTTAGAGTCCAATTTAGTCTCCTGTGATCTTGATCTGCATATGCGCTGCCTCCGGCAGACATTTTCCGGAAGCCCACCACAGGGAAATCAATGGGAATGGGACTCTGTTCACCGACAACATCTTCTGAAAACCCAGAGCCCGCAGCCTCGCATCACTGGACATGCCTTCCTCCCAGCCCAGGGCTTGCAGAATCGCCCCACTCCTGCCGCCACCGGCCTCCTGTAGCAGTGACCCTGCCTCATCGGACACCGCTCCTCCGTAGCCACACCCTTCCATTCAGTAAGACACCTTTGCATTATAAGACACAAGCTCATTTTTCTGCCAAATTTTGGTTAAAAAGTGTGTATTATCTGAAAAATGCGGTCTTTTTTTTTTAATCAGCAATAAAACCAGAAAACATCAGACCCCTAGAATTCTGCTCTTTGCCTCTCCTTCATGAAACTTTTAGATGGGACTGCATAAACATGGTGACAGAATGTTGATGAGGATTTGTAGTATACAGAATAACTTTTATTACGTCTTCAGCATTTGCAACTGAACCAGGACACTTGGCTCAGCGGGTGGTCTAGCTAAACCAGCTAGTATTCAAGTTCATACAGAATGACCACCTGTGGAGCCCAGGCTGTGCGACTGCTTCATTCAAACTTCCTCCAGTCAGAGGGTAATTTCATGAGATTTAAGGAGAGTATGGAGTTATTGTACGTCCTAGCTACACACCGGTTACATGTTTGAGATCTCTGGAAAGAGATGAACGGCTTCCAGGGTCTTGATCCATTCACCCTTCTCCCCACAGTGGAAGTATGGAGTAGACGCCAGCTGCCAAGGTCATGTTTGGTCTCCAAGTGTAATGGGGGGCCCAGCAGGATCAGATGGCTTCAAAACTACCGCTTTATGACCTTCCATTCTGAAGTTATGATCCATCATTGGTTTTGGAGTTTCAGCTGCCAGAGCAAGTGGGAGGGAGATTAGGGTCATCCCTGGAGGCGGTGAAGGAAGTGACTGACCAAAGGGTTAAGTGCATGTGGGATGATGTGAACTTTTGTTCTCTGCCGTTGGAGGTCACGCAGTGGAACATGTTGGAAGAAACCGTAAATAGCTGACCTCCCTCACCTCTCATGTGGTCGCCAGCATCCAACGTCCAAAAATCAAACCGGAAACTGACTTTTGTATCATCTGCCTATATCTTGTATACTTCACCTGTATTTGCATATCTGACCATTGTATATGTATAACCATTGTGTATATAGTGTATTGTCTAGTGTGCCCTTAAGGTGATTAAATGTATAATTTAACCTTGGGCTGCTCTTTTATCTCAATCTGCAAATCTTCGTCTGTATTCTCGGTCTCAATTTCCCATGCTACCGGGCTAGTTTCTGGCCTGATATACAGTACAGACCAAAAGTTTGGACACACCTTCTCATTTAAAGATTTTTCTGTATTTTTATGACTATGAAAATTGTACATTCACACTAAAGGCATCAAAACTATGAATTAACACATGTGGAATTATATACTTAATAAAAAAGTGTGAAACAACTGAAATTATGTCTTATATTCTAGGTACTTCAAAGTACCCACCTTTTACTTTGATGACTGCTTTGCACACTCTTGGCATTCTCTTGATAAGCTTCAAGAGGTAGTCACCGGGAATGGTCTTCCAACAATCTTGAAGGAGTTCCCAGAGATGCTTAGCACTTGTTGGTGCTTTCGCCTTCACTCTGCGGTCCAGCTCACCCCAAACCATCTCAATTGGGTTCAGGTCTGGTGACTGTGGAGGACAGGTCATCTGGCGTAGCACCCCATCAGTCTCCTTCTTGGTCAAATAGCCCTTACACAGCCTGTTGAAAAATAAATGATGGTCCAATTAAACGCAAACCGGATGGAATAGCATGCCGCTGCAAGATGCTGTGGTAGCCATGCTGGCTCAGTATGCCTTCAATTTTGAATAAATCCCCAACAGTGTCACCAGAAAAGCACCCCCACACCATCACACCACCTCCTCCATGCTTCACGGTGGGAACCAGGCATGTAGAGTCCATCCGTTCACCTTTTCTGCGTCGCACAAAGACACTGTGGTTGGAACCAAATTTGGACTCATCAGACCAAAGCACAGATTTCCACTGGTCTAATGTCCATTCCATGTGTTCTTTATCCAAAACAAGTCTCTTCTGCTTGTTGCCTGTCCTTTTGCAGTGGTTTCCTAGCAGCTATTTTACCATGAAGGACCTGCTGCACAAAATCTCCTCTTAACAGTTGTTGTAGAGATGTGTCTGCTGCTAGAATTCTGTGTCACATTGACCTGGTCTCTAATCTGAGCTGCTGGTGACTCGGATAAACTTCTCAGAAGCAGAGGTGACTCTTAGTCTTCCGTTCCTGGGGCGGCCCTCATGTGAGCTTGTTTCTTTGTAGTGCTTGATGGTTTTTGCCACTGCACTTGGGGACACTTTCGAAGTTTTCCCAATTTTTTGGACTGACTGACCTTCATTTCTTAAAGTAATGATGGCCACTTGTTTTTCTTAGCTGCTTTTTTTTTGCCATAATACAAACTCTAACAGTCTATTCAGTCGAACTATCAGCTGTGCATCCACCAGACTTCTGCACAACACAACTGATGGTCCCAACCCCATTTATAAGGCAAGAAATCCCACTTATTAAACCTGACAGGGCATACCTGTGAAGTGAAAACCATTCCCGGTGGCTACCTCTTTATTCTCATCAAGAGAATGCCAAGAGTGTGCAAAGCAGTCATCAAAGCAAAAGGTAGCTACTTTGAAAAACCTAGAATATAAGACATATTTTCAGTTGTTTCACACTTTTTTAAGTATATAATTCCACATGTGTTAATTCATAGTTTTGATGCCTTCAGTGTAAATGTAAAATTTTCACAGTCATGAAAATACAGAAAAATCTTTGAATGAGAAGGTGTGTCCAAACTTTTGGTCTGTACTGTAATACAGTTAATGGACTGGGCTTATATCTATCGAGGAACTGGTGGCAGTCTTACTGGGCTTATAAAGTTCTGTTATACTGATGCTAGTGAAAGGGGCCTCTCAGCCTGTCATGGTTGTGAGCGAATGCGGTGTCAAGTTAGCCACTGCATGGGCCACATACTCACACTCCCGTGTGGACAGCATGGTGTCTGTAAAACTTTGCCAAGCTTGCCTTCCGTGTCCTCAGGGGGTGCGAAATGTCTCATGGGTGCAAGTGAGGACACCATACCACATGATTTCTCCAACATAATAGTGACGACAGGCGGGGCACCAAGATGCGGGTTCATGACACATTTATTTTAAGGATTAGAGTAAAAAAAAATAATGGATCTGATATTTTATTAATTTAGCCTTACTGTTTTACAAATTATGAAAAGTTTCTCCCTACTAATGGACCCCCATGATCAGCTACTAACTGTTGTGGGTCGTGACAGCTAGTGTTAAATTTCCCTGCGGTATCAAAACAAGGAAATGGGGAATTGCATGATATATGTGTAATGTAAAGAGAGAAATGTTCTTTTTAGCTCTTTTATCCAGATCTGAGGCATGAGGGACTTTTCAATTAACTGAGAATGCCCTGATAATGTGTCTAAAAAGGGGTTTTCTAAAATGAACAACCACCTCAAGTTCCCGCTCTGTACCTTCTTACTGATTCTCACATAGGAGAATGAGTTTTTTTGAGTGTCGTCAAAGTAGCCGCACACTCTTGAAAGATAAAGCTTCAGAAGATCTCTCGTTCATATAGCGGTATAAATAGCTTTATAATGACGTTAATGGCTTTTGCAAAACAGCTGCTAGATTCCTCAGTAAGTGATTTGTGGCATAACCGGATCAGGCACCTTGCCCCCTATCCTCTTTGTGAGCCCATTTCAATTAAGAGAGGGTTAGCACATGCTTATGTGATAATTATAAGGTTTCATGTCATTTAACATTTTCCCAGCATGAAATAAGCACCTCTGTCTGTATTTTCTAATTTGCAGCTAGATCTGATGCTAATGGTGCGAAATTGGTAGATATACAAAGGGGAATTTTTATTTAATTGTGAAAGCACAATATTAAAAGTCAGAACCCTTTTTGGTATATTTGTGTATTTACTGTTTTAGAACAATCTGAATACTATTTAAATTGCTTATTATAAAATAGTAATGCTTATGTCTTAATTGAGAACATTGGGGCATATTTACAAATTAAAATGCACTGAAGCACGTGTGACACATTGTGTTTACATTCATTGAATGCCTTAGGCTGGGTTCACATTGCGTTAATGGCAATGCGCTGATGGGATCCGTTACATAGCGGCACTAACGCTATGTAACGGATTCGTTAGCGCACCCATTAACTGCCATTATGTAGCGCATCACTAACGCATGTCATAATCGGCATGCGTTAGCGATGTGCCGTCATTCTGTGACAGACCCTCGGATGCAGTCTGCAGCATTTTCGGGTCCGTCACCGCTAGCACAGATAGAGCATCTGCGCTAGCGCGATCGCATAAACGTGATCTTTTTCGGCACTTGCGTTAACGCAACGTATGCGTTGAACGGACTGCACTAACGCAATGTGAACCTAGCCTTACTCAACAAAGCAGATGGTGTAGTGTCCCCAGCCTGGCACTGTAGAACTGAAACCAAACTTGGTCAAAGGTGATTTTAAGGGGTATTCCCATCTCCAAGATCCCATCCCAATATGTAGCAGGTATAATAATAATATTAGCAAATACCTCCAATTAGAAATGTAGTATAGTTTTTCTAATTTGCTATGTCTCTTTCCTCATGTGCAGGCATTGCAGGACCTTAGGTGTCCATGGTTACGACCGCTGATATAGTGACAGTTAGCTAGTTGCTAGTGGTCGTAACTATGGATACCTGAAGTTCTGCAATGCGTGAACATGAGTTGTTTCCTCACCTGCTTAGAATACTTGAACACGTGTGTGTGTGTATTTACACAGTCATGAACAAAACAAAATACACCTTTTTAATTTTATCGTTTTCTACATCAGGACATTATTTCAATATGTTCTGATAGATAACTGTGTACTTTTGTTTTTCTCATATGTATACGTGTGTGTATACATATTTACAGCATGTATTAATTTACATTCTTTAGCAATTAGGATAGATTCTGTTTGTAATAAGAAAACCAATTTAGATGATGTTAGAATATAGTTAATTTGGCAAAAGTATCCCATAGAGAATCAGTAGTGTAATTGAAAGCCTCTCCAGTATAGGATCACTTCCTCTTTTGCAATCACTTTGTTAGGGTTGTATGCGATCGGTTTACAGACATTTAGACAGATTGCCTTTATGTAAACAGAAATTAGGGCGCACCATGAATTTATGGGCATGACCACTGAAGAGGTAAACGTCAATGAAGATTAGCTGTAATTGCAAAAATCTATCCTAACTGCATTGCTAAATTGGATGAAAATGAAAGAAATATGTCATGATTTATAAACTTTCCTGAGTACCACAAATATCTGTCTTGGGATTTCCTGCATTATTCATGTAAGAAAAGTCAGTTTTCTTTCCGTTTGTGATTGTGGATATCCTACTTTCACACTGGTTATTTCTGTATTTTGTTTTATGGAGGAGCACAGTTATTCGATAAATTGGGTGAAATTGCCATAGTGATATTTGCTTTCATAAGACAGGTTTTGTACTACATTTCTATTGTTCAATATGTAACATGCACATTAGAGACAGTTTCGTAGTAAGCCAAGTTGGCGTGGTATGTTAGTGAACACCTGTATATTACCGGATTAAGTAAAGGCTGTCCTAAATATAGTTATTAAGTGTTCAGCCACCTCCCTAGTGTTCGGGTTCGTTTCGTCGAACAAGGACGTGTTTGACGAAATGTTCATCGAACGTTCGACGAACACCGTCGAACCCCATTGAAACCAATGGCAGGCAAACACAAACACATACAAACACATGGAAAACACATAGAAAACACCTTAAAACGTGTCCAAAAGCTGACAAACTGCTCAGAAGACAGAACAAACACATGGAAAAGTCACAACTACGTATAGTCATGCGAAAAGAAAAGAGGTGGAGGAGTCTTGACAAAAAAAGAAAAAAAGAAATATCTTTAGGTAGAATGGTGGTGGGTCCATTCAGAACACTTTCCTTAGAAGACGTAGTGGTACCCCCGTTGGGAGTTGTGCCAAAAAATGAACCCAAAACATTCAGACTAATCCACCGTTTGTCATATCCAAGAGGCAGGTCAGTAAACGACAACATCGACGCGGAACCAAGTACAGTACTATGTATTGTACCTCCTTTGAAGAGGCAATCAGGCGGGTCAAGAAGTTGGTAAGGGGCACCCTAATGGCCAAAACAGACATTGAGGGGGCGTTCCGGTTACTACCTGTGCCTCCGAATAGCGTCCTCCCATTGGGCTGCTTTTGTGAAGGAGCATACTACATAGATCGCTGTTTGCCCATGGGGTGCTCCATATCCTGCTCACTATTTGAGGCGTTTAGTTGCTTCCTCGAATGTGTTGTCATGGACGTTTGTAAGGCGGCACATATTATCCATTACCTCGACGACTTCTTATGCCTGAGCCCAAAAGATTCACCACAGTGTGAAAACACACGGTAGTTCACCTGTGAGAAGGAGAGAGCTGGAAGGAGAGTGGACACCCCAGAGCCGAGGGGTTAGATTGAGAAAGAAAGAAGGCGGTGTAGCTTGCTTCATGGGTGGGGTCCTCTGCTGAGTAGCAGAAATTGCTACTAGGCCCAAAAGGATTTCCTGGGCCAAATGCTGTTAAAAAATAGTACTTAGGTAAACAGGTGGTGTAGCTTGCTTCATGGGTGAAGTACGCTGCTGAGTAGCAACAAATTCTACTAGGCTCAAAAGGATTTCCTGGGCTAGATGCCGTTACAAAATAGTAGTTGGGTAAACAGGTGGTGTAGCTTGCTTCATGGGTGAAGTACACTGCTGAGTAGCACCAAATTCTACTAGGCTCAAAAGGATTTCCTGGGCTAGATGCCGTTACAAAATAGTACTTAGGTAAACAGGCGGTGGGTGGCTGGGCTACTCTGCTGACAAGCAGAAACTGAAGCTTTGGAGCAGACCTCTGAATCCCAGGCCATAGTGTGAGGAAACAACTCTGCAGACGACCCCACCCACCTGGAATTGACGATGGCAACGTCATGTAAAACTCAGCAAGGGGACTAAATAAGAGTCTCCATTTTTTTCAAAAATTCGGCCACAGACACCACTTAAGTGGCATCAATTTCACCAGAGTTTTTTAAAACGGTTGGTGAGGTGATTTTCAAAAATCATCAAGCTTTTAGTCTCCCCAAGATGACACAGGGGTAGAAAAGTCCTTGCGGATCCAGGATTTGTTCATCTTGATGAACGTTAGTCTGTCTACATTGTCACTGGACAGCTGCGTGCACTTATCTGTGAGCACACCACCAGCAGCGCTGAACACACGTTCAGAGAGAACGCTGGCTGTGGGGCACGACAAGATCTCCAAGGCGTGAGTGGCGAGCTCAGGCCATTTTTCAAGATTGGAGCCCAAAATGACCAAGGGTCCAGTTCCACAGTCATGGCATCGATGTTCACTTGGAGATACTCTTGTACCATCTTCCCTAGGGGATGGCTGTGCGTCAGACTTGTCTCCTGTGGCCTTGCAAAGGATGGTCTAAAAAAAATCTTGAAACGATTGGAAAAAATTGCTGTTACCATCAGATACGATGTTACTGTTACGGTTTGAGTGATGACTCGATAGTCCCACGGTTGGCAAGTTAGAACTCAGAGATTCACTACGTGCACCACTGGTGTTTTGTGGAAAAGCAGATGTTAGATTCTGTAACAGTCTCTGCTGATACTCCTGCATGCGTGAATCCCTTTCTATGGCAGGAATTATTTCGCCAAATTTGCTTTTGTACTGGGGATCCAAGAGTGTGGCAACCCTGTAGTCGGCATTACTTCGGATTCTGACAATCCGAGGGTCATGTTGCAGGTAGTGCAGCAAGAAGGCACTCATGTGTCTTGCGCATCCAGGAGGACCAAGTCCTTGTTGTCTTGGTGGTAGCGAGGTGAGAATCATGCTTCTTTCGTCAGCCCTCTCCCCCCAACCTCGCACAACAGAAATTTGATCAAGGTCTCCCTCATCTGATGAGTCTTGCATGCCCAGCGCCAGTTTGTCCTCCACTTCTTCCTCGCCTCCTGCACCTTCCTCAACAGTTTGGCTGCTACCATGCTCCCTCGGTAATCCCTTTCCCCCAGCCTCCAATGCCTGCCGCCTTGGTGCTGCCAACCTTCTTGACCTTGGAGATATGATCCTTTCTGCATACGACTCCTCCTGTTCCTCCTCCTCCTCCTCTTGTTCCACCACCTGACTCTGAACACTGTGTAAGGTGTGCTCCAGCATGTAAATCACCGTAATGGTCATGCTGATAATGGCATCGTCAGCACTAAACATCTTCGTCGCGATTTCAAAACTGTGCAGAAGGGTGCATAGGACCCTGATCTGAGACCACTCCTGCACCGTGATTTTCCCCACCTCTTGATCTCGTTGGCCCAGGCTATGCGTCATAACGTATTGCACCAGGGCTCGTCGGTGCTGCCACAGTCGCTGCAACATGTGCACAGTTGAATTCCACCATGTGGGCACATCACATTTCAGCCGGTGAACTGGCAGGCCCAACGACTTCTGTAGAGATGCAAGTCGCCGAGCTGCGGGATGCGAACGGCGGAAGTGAGCACACAGCAACCGTGCCCTCTGCAGAATCCCATCTAGTCCGGGATAGTGGGCTAAAAATTGCTGGACAACCAGGTTCAAAATGTGAGCCATACAAGGCACGTGTGTGACATTGGCCCGGCGAAGGGCCGCACCCAGGTTTGCAGCATTGTCGCACACACCCTTCCCTGGCTGCAGGTTGATTGGAGACAACCATTGATGGAACTCGGTCTCCAGAGCTGACCACAACTCCTCAGCTGTGTGACTCACGTTTCGAAGACATTGCAATGTAAACACTGCCTGATGCCGTTGAGCCCTGGTGACAGCATAGTGAGGAGGTGTGCAGGTGGAGGACCGAGAGGAGGTTGAGGAGGCAGAAGCAGTGGAAGAACTTCTAGATACAGAGGATTGATGAGCAACTTGTGGCGACGGCAAGACTTGGACTGCAGCCCCTTCTCCTGATGTCGCCGTAGTTACCCAGTGCCCAGTCACCGACATGTAACGCTCCTGTCCATGTCTACTTGTCCAAGTGTCTGTGGTGAAATGCACCCTGTCACACACAGAGTTTCTCAAGGAAGCGGTGATGTTGTGTGAGACATGCTGGTGTAGCGCAGACACAGCTTTCTTTGAGAAGTAGTGGTGACTGGGCATCTGGTGCTGGGGCACTGCGACGGACATAAGGTCTCGAAAATCCTCTTTGTCCACCAGGCGGAAAGGCAGCATTTCTGTAGCCAACAGCTTGCAGGTGGAGAAATTCAACCTCTTAGCTTTGTCATGGCTAGGAGGAAATGGTCTTTTACTTGTCCACATCTGAGGGCTGGCTGCCATGCTTAGATGGAGTTGAGTAGGGTGTCCCTGGCAAACTGCTGGTCTGTGAGGAAGGTGCAGGCAGAGATGTTATGTTGCCTTGATTAAAATGTGGTGTCGATGTCGGAGAGCGCTCAACACCAGCAGGTGTTTCCATTTGCAAATGTCCTGACGACCTTCCAATCACACTGGCTGTTGCGGGTTAAGAGGTGGAAGCTCTGCATCCAAAACTATGTGCGACTGCTGTCCCCACAGTCACAGAGGATGAAGAGGACGCGGATGCAGTTGATGGGGCAGACCGAGGTTGACCCGGCCCACTAGGCCGCATTGTAGCACGGTGAGCTTCCCACTGCAACTTATGCCTCATATCCATGTGACTGTTCATGCATGAAGTACTCAAGCTAGTGATTTTTTGGCCTCTACTGAGATTTTGTTGACAAATCTTACAGACAACATGAGTTGGGTCATCCTTTGCAATGTCAAAAAATGCCCATGCTATTCAAGGCTTAGAGCCCGTGCGACCTGAAGAGCCACTACGACTTCTGGTCTGAGGCACAGTTGGGGTTGAGGATGCAGTTGTTGACGTGCTTCCAGTACTCCGTCTCTGTCCAGGAAGGCGCAACGTTACCTCGTCGTCAGTCTCGTCTCTAGCATCCTCCTCCACCTCCTCTGCTGACATCATGGACTACCGGACTGGGGGTTGACAGTAAGTGGGGTCTACAACCTCATCATCATCATCCTGTGTGTTCTCACACCCGTCGTCCTCAGAGCCAACCTCTTCCTGCCCTGACCGAAAAGTTAAGTTTTCGTTCTAATCAGGTATCTCAGTCTCATCATCATCTTCCTCATTGTCTCCACCAACAGGAGTTACAGTTTGGGAACGATTGTCTACATTATGCTCAGAACCTTCTTCTCTGGGCCTGGATCCGACTCACAAAGATTCTAGGTATCAGTGCAGATAATTTCCTCATCTGGATTCACAGAAGCGCTGGAGCAGACCTCTGATTCCCAGGCTATAGTATGCGTAAACAGCTCTACAGACTCAACCATGTGTGTTACCCCATGCTCAGACAGGCAGCTGGAGACTTGGGAGCTGTGAGGAAGCAAGTGCAACTGGGGTGACAACTCTGAGGACTGGAGTAGTTGTGATGTTGAAGTTGACATGGAGGAGATCCCACTTGAACGAGCACTTGATATCCGTTCAAGCACCTGCTGTTTTTGTGCCTCATCTGGAATTTTTGGCGATGCTTGTAGCGATGGTCGTAAGAAAGGGATCATATCGGATTGTCCACGAAAATAAGTAGACATCTTACTTTGGCTGGAAGATGGTCTTTCTTCTGCAGATGTTACTGTTGCTTTACCACCTACCCCACGGACACAACCTTTTTTTCCCTTTCCAACACGCCTATTCCCCTTTCCACCAGCAGCAGGTCTTTTGCCACTCATTTTAGTGCTTAACTAATTGGCAACTCTGTATCTGTAGTTGTTGGCACAAAAACCGATGGATGAAAACCGAGCAGAACTGAGTGGCCAAACTGTGGTACTAGGCCCAAAACTAATAACTGGATTAGATGCAGTGAAAATAGAGATACACAGGCGGTGTAGTTAGTTTCACAGGCGGGCTACTCTGGTGACGTGCAGACACTGCTCCTAGGCCCAAAACTATTAACTGGGTTAGATGCAGTAAAAATTGAGATACACAGGCGGTGTAGCTAGCTTCACAGGCGGGCTACTCAGATGACTATCAGACAATGCTACTAGCCCAAAAGGATTGGCTGTGCTAGATTACACCAAATGCTGTGACAAAGACTTGCACAGGAATGGCACAGACCTGCCTGGCAAACAGTGCTATGAACTGCTGTAACCTACCCTGAAAAGGGCTGATATTACAACTAGTCCCGACTCCCTAAACCTATCTCTCTGACAATTCGCTCCAAAAAAACACTCTTAGTCTGTATAGCACCCGCAGCAGCAGCGGTGCCGTCTAAAACTAAGCTGCAGCAGTGAGGAAATGGTGGCGACGGGGCAAATGGCTGGTTCTTATAGGGCAAGGAGGACATGTGACATACACAGCCAATGACACATGCCCTTGCTTGTGTGCATCACATGCACATTGCTGTGCGTGTGCGCACTGCTGATAGGCTGAGAGACTGCACCGCCCCACTGTAAATACGGGAAACAAAAAAAAATGGAGATCGGTGTTATTTCAGCACAGATCTATCCCCCGCTCCCCACCGCCCACTATACACTGAAACAGTCTATTAACAATGATAAACAGTTTTAATGTTCAAATCAAGCAAGGCTATAGGTGAACGAACAGTTATCGAACAGAAACTCAAACAGCCGAATTTTAAGCAAATTGTTCGGGTTCATCGAACGACTCGAACACTGCCCAAAACAGCTCGAATTTGAAACTGGCGAACAGTTCGACTCGAACACCGCTCATCTCTAGTTATTAAACCTACCAAAAAAATGTGATGTTAGTCATTGGGTAGTTCAGAGAAAACTTACATTTATACACACACAACCACTCGCACGCATACAGACATTCTCACACACACACACACTCTCACACACACACTCTCACATACATGCACACACACATTCTCACACACACACTCTCACACATACATGAACACATAAACACACACGCCATATACATGCGCACACACACATACACACAATCTCACACACACACACACACACACATACTTGCACACATTCTCCACACACACACTCTCACACATGCACACACACTCACACACATACATGCACACACACATACACACTCACACATACATACACACATGAACACACACACATACATGCACACACTCTCACACATACCTGCACACAGACAACCACACACCCACACACTCTCTCTCTCTCTCTCACTCACACACACACACACACACACACACACACACTACACATATATTAGGTTTAAGTCCAGATACCTAGTTTTGTAAGGTAACAATGCTAACTGCGGTGCCACCATTTCTTTTTAGTTTGGTACCTGGAAACTACATACACTAGAAGAAGTAATGGCCTCCGTCATCATCCTCATTAGTGACAAACATGATAGGACTAGAAGAAGGTTGACATAAACATAGACTTTTAGCACAGTATCAACTAAGATGTTGTTTAGTAAAATGCCATTTATTAGCTTTGAGCACTTTTAAAAAGCATTTTAAAAAATGAATTAGTCCACGCGTTTCAGGCACTTTTTAGACTGCAGCCAATACATGTTGGCAAATCTCTCTGATTGCTTTTTTTCGCTTTGGGCAGTGTTGTTGCACTCCAAATGAAAATAAAAGTTCAGTTAAATATATTTATGCCTCATGATGTTAATAGCCTCCTAGTGAACTCCCATGGCTGCTGTAAGTTTCAGATGAAATTAAAGATGGGAATTTCAAAGACTTAGCTAGCTCTTTGAACATTTTATTGTAGGACAATGGCTTCAGGCCATGACGAGATATAAATTAGTTCATTTACTGTAAAGCAACGTAAATTGCGTGTAAATATTGCTCCGTGAAAGACTGCTATTTACTTTGATGTGTTTAATCTAGTTTAAGTCAGTAATTGCTAGTAGACACCATAATTCTTAAAAGGGAAAGCCACGGTAATCGTAAAGAGGAAACTATTTCTAATATACCGTACAATATTTTGACTGAAACTTTAATGGACACTTTAAGCTGATTTTTTTTTAATATTTGGAGTATATTATGGCAGGTAAACTTGAATAAAATGATGCACTTGTATCTATATTGAACTGCTATGTTTGATGTTTTTTGTTCTTGAGAAATGGATCTTACTACAGAATTTCAAATTGAACTGAAATGTAGCGTATGATTTAATACTGAAGAGAATCTGTCATCAGGTTTTTGCTAACCCATTTAAGAGCAGAATAGTGTAGGATCAGAGACCCTGATTCCAGTGATGTCCTTCATTGAGCTGCTTGCTGTAATTTTTCTGAATACTGATCTCTGTATTAGCCCACCCCATCAGTGATTGGAAGTTTTCTGCCCATGCACTGTGTACACAGAATGCTGCCAATCAGTGATGAGGGCGGGATTATACAGAGCTCATGAATATGGAGGACTACAAGGCAGCAGACTTACTAGTCCTCTAACAATCTCTTGCTGGTAAAACAGTGATTTTATCAAAACTACAGTAAGCATCCCAGTATGTGACACATCGCTGGAATCAGAGTGTCTGTCACTACTTAATGCTGCTCTCCAATTAGGTGTCAAAAACCAAGTAACAAATTCCCTTTAAGACTTGGGCTATAAAGCTATTTTGGGCATAAGACAAGTCTCAAGAGCAAAAATCACTTAATGTCGCTGCTACATCGCAGAGTAATGAAGCTGAATGAGGTCTCATTGTGACTTCTAGGGTACCCCCACTAACAAATCACAAAGAATTCACGTGGTACTGACTTTTTTCCTTTTGCTTGTTGTGATATCCTAGAGGTACCAATGAAATCCGATTCTTCCTTCTGGGGGAAAAAAAATCCTGTGGTTCTTGAACAATAGGAAACATTGCAGTTTATGTGTAAGTGATAGCAATTCCTGCTTTTTACAGTGAATGGGAGTTTATGTTGTCGATGAGCTTTAGCCTCTCGTCATATTACTAGGTATAGAAGCAAATCAATTTGGCTTAATTGTTGTGCTTCTATTTAAAGTCTCAAATATCGTTTATACTATATAGCTGTTATGACATGTTGGGAGATGTAGTTTTACTACAGCTGGAAGAGCCCCAAGATACAGATCACTGCTATATGGCACAATTAAGGAAAAACGCCAAACCTGAGTGCTACAAAGAAATGGATTTATTCTTTCATCGGTGGACTTATCTGCCTTTATCTTTGCAATAATCCTGCCAAAAAAATAGCTGAGTGCACAGATTATTTTTTAAATGGAGAATGGCTTTTAAAAGCTTCTCTACAGCCGTACTTATCATTAACCTGAAACGGTTACTCAGTTGGTTTTTGCATCAGGATCCACTTTTTCCCTTTTTCACCCCAGTCACATACTTGATTGCGGCAAGGAGGATTTCTACGCCTTATAAATACCAATGAGATCAAACTCTGCAGGCACTCTGGTTACTGATTTATAAATCATATCCTTTGTGAAGCAACAATTCTTAAAAATATTCTTTTTTTTGCCATCTTGTCACCATATGAGTATTTTTGGTTGCTTCAATGAGCGTATCATAGAACCACAGGCTTAGAAATATCATTAAAGCATTTTTTTATTTAGCCATTACATAGAGATTTGTTAACTGTTCTGTTAATATGGATATAATGACTGCTTTTTATTATGAACATCTTGTGCAAAATGGGCAGTTGATATATAATACACTTTAATAATTGATCCTTTTGATAATAAAAAGTGCTTATTAATTAAAAATTTGAGCTAAGAACTAAGGCACGCCGAGCCTCTACAAAGCAAGCATCTGTCCCATAGCCAGGTCATCTCCAATAAACCATTACAGCACAGTGTATTATGTTACAGACAAGTGGTAATGAATATAAAAAATGTGTTAAGTGTATGACTAATATGTAAAAAACTGTACTAAACGACAGGGGCCTTGCTAGGGTCCTAAAAGATCAGGGACCCAAACCCCAAAACGCATGTCTCCCCATACGAAACCCCCTACATTTAAAATAGGCTCAATGCATATATAGAGTTTGCCATGTTGCTAACCTAATGTACACTATACAAAGACCAACATTAACTAAATTACTGCTATAAAAGGCCAAAATAAACTGGCTACACATTGTCCTCTATCATCACAACTATACCACTAATACATATTATATCCAATAATACCACATACTGTTTAAGCTGCAGTATTTTTGTAAAATTAGCGTTCCTGGGAACGCCCATTCATGATAATCGTGCAGTATAAATGCGCTTTTAGACTAGTGTCAACATCTATAATCTATATGGAGGAAATATGATTCTGACATAAACACCGAAAGTATTCTTTACAGTTAGTCGTCAAACTATGATATGGCCTACTTCAAGATGTAGTAATTGTAAATGATGTATTAACAATAAAAATGCTAATGTATATACTAATCTGTTCATAGAATTACAATGGAAAAAAACAATATAAATGATTGAATTTGATATATGTTCAATTACCATGAAATGTTGACTATAACTCGTACTTTACTGTTAGGGCAGTGAGAATCTGGAATTGCTTGCCTGAGGAGTTGGTGATGGCGAACTCAGTCGAGGGGTTCAAGAGAGGCCTGGATGTCTTCCTGGAGCAGAACAATATTGTATCATACAATTATTAGGTTCTGTAGAAGGACGTAGATCTGGGGATTTATTATGATGGAATATAGGCTGAACTGGATGGACAAATTGCTTTTTTCGGCCTTACTAACTGTTACTATGTTACTGTTGGTCATAAGCACAATGATAACTTTTTTTGTTGTGGCACGTTTGTCTAATTTGAATTCTCTAATTCCAGTATCCTGCCGCTTTGATGAATCTGGGTGCCATTCTTCATCTCAATGGTAAATTAGAAGAAGCAGAAGCCAACTACCTCCGAGCTCTTCAGTTCAAGCCGGATGATGGCATCACTCAATCTAACCTTCGGAAGTTGTGGAACATCATGGAGAAACAAGGTCTAAAGACATCGAAAACGTGACAAAGAGGAGTAGAGACTTTTGACCAAATGTTAGTTTCTAATATTGGACATGAAAGGAACAGATGAGCTACAAGCTGGGCATTCTGTCTGGGAAGCATAGGTGATGATAGAAGAATTTTTTGCTTTTTGGCAAAGTAGTTATATTAAAAAAAAGGAAAATAATGATGTCGGGGGATATGAAATCCCCAAAAGGGACTAGGAAATGCTTGCATTAGCCCGGATTACGAAAGGCATTTAAAGTGAGGTCTGTCTTCATCACATTGCAACTGGTGCATAATTCTTAAGTAGGCCAAAATCGATAGTAGTCTATAAAGTTATATGCAAGGTATAACAATGTAGGTAATCTTCAATACTAAAATAATTATTTACAGTGATTCCATTACAGAGCTAATTCACTAATTTTATTAAATGTTTAATTATTTTCTGCCAAACTAAACTGTTTTCAGTAGGGTTGCTGATGTGATCTGATGCGTTATTTCTTTTTACATGCGTGTATGATTGAACTCGAACAATGATAAATTGTTTCCAACAAAAGCAAAGCAACACGATTCATCACCAGGATATCTTAATATTCTGTCTCCGTCTTAGTTACATTAGTATGGGACAGTTTGTTTTTACAAAGCAAAATCAAAGGGTGACACAAACCATGCCCTGCGCCTGCTGGAAGTTTAATATGTGGTCGTGTGTGAAGGTGATGAAGGACCTGATTATTATTTTTATTTTTCCTTTTTGTGTGGGCGTGTGTGTTTTAAAATCCATAAGATTCTCCTTTATTTTAAGGCAAATAAAATATTTATTTTGTAAAAATGAAAAAGATTTTTTTACCACACTATTGTCTCCTATTGATTTCTATATAAAGGTAGATCCAGTAATTATGTTAGACAAGTGTAGTATAACTAAAAGTGTTCACAATTCCTGAAACTTATAAAATTCTTCTATTGGTGGCATGGGAGCGAGGCTATTGCCTTCCTGATATAAGCACAGTTCTGCATTAGTTCCAGTCTTTCAGTTTATTGTGGTGATTTCTAAATTCGAACATCAGGCCTGGACTTGATAACTATAGCCACCATTCAATGCTTAGGGTAAAAATAAATTACCCTGAGACGGGTTGGACTGTGTGTATGCATTGGGTGAACAATAACCCTGTTCCATATCTTGTTATATGCAGATGTAACAAACTGTAACTTAACATCAAACATATTGTATACCATGATGCTTTCCATTGACTTTTTGTTACGGCATGTGCCTGTTTTCTGCATCCTGTATGTAACATGTGGATTGTAAAGGTAAAGTTTGCTACATTTGTATTATGACTATATTTTGACAGCTTTGTAGATGGCCTGCTTCTCATTTCGCATCCTAGGCCCCCTTAGACACTAGGTTTAATACTTAAAAGTTTTTTTGTAAGCGATTCTTTAACCATATAAAATCGGAAGGACAGTAGCAATTTCATGTGTATTTAAATGGAAATGGTCTGCACAAATAATTTTCTACAGCTCTGTTGAATTAAGTAGATGAATATGACAATATAGTGAATAATATTATGAAGTACAATGTGTTTTATTTTTACTATGGGCCTAAAAACTAATAGAGAGGCAACTACCTGCCTGTTCTACCCAGGGCCAGCTTAGAGCGGTCACTGACCGGACTTGCCGTCGATTTCAGCTGCTCCACTTCAACCGAGCAGCTCTTCTTCTCCCAGGCTGCTCTATCAACCTGGCATGACTGTCAATGTCATTCTGACTTATAGTTGGCTCCCAGGGTTTTAGAGCTGGGAGCCGTCTGTCAATCAGTATAACATTGGTAGTCACGCCCCGTAAACAGAGCGGACTGTGACCTCTCCATGCCAGCAAAGATCGCAGCTGAGCACCATAGGCAGGTAGTTAGCAACTACCTGCATGTTAGTTCTTAGGCCCATAGTAAAAAAATGATATAGTCTTGGATAACCCATTTAAGCCAAGCTATTAAAATGTAAACTTGGCGAGTCAATGGAAGTTGATCGTTTGGAGCTGACATTCAGTCCGCTTTCTTATTTTTAAGCTTAAGCTACATGCTAAAATTGCATATCCTTGATAAATGTTACCTCCAGTGTTACTTTTGTTTCGCAACAAAAAAGCTTTGTAGTCCTGATGTTACACATAAGGCTATATACTCAAGGCTTAATGGCCACAGATATGCAGTGGAGAGACTCCAAAAATGTATAGTACAGCACATGTGAATGGGTTTTTTTTTAAAACTCTATGCTTGCTAGATCACCAGTCAGAACACTGTATACCTAGGTAACAGTTCTTGTCCTGTTTGAAAGCTTCTAAAAACCTTGATACATTGGTTCCTTCAGTTAAGTTTCATGGGGTTCCCAGAATTGACACATCACTTATCCTTTGTATTGCTGAGTGTCCAAGCAACCATGAGAACAGCGGTCTAATTTAAATGGCGTGGCGGGCAACCAGCTCGCTGCCAATCCATTCAAAGTCTATCATACCAATGGATAACCTTGTGCTATACTCAACAAGTCACATAGACCTTGACTGGAGTAGGAGAGCGCATGCTTAACCATTATGTTACCAAAAGTGTTGGTCCTGGGAAAACTGCTGAAGGTTACATTCCCACCGTGAGTTTTTGGTGAGATTTTTACGCTGCATATTTTCGAAAAAAAAGGCAAGTAACCTACTTTTTTTAATGGTGCAGAAAATCTGCAGCATCAAAAGCTCATCATGTGAACATAGCCTAACAGTGTGGTTACAGGTCTCACCCACTCCTTCAGATAATAAGAAAATGTAACATAAATAGTTCACATAAGTGAAGAGGTTTCACTTAAACATACTTCATAGTTTGCAAAATATGTTTTATATTCACATACTTCACATTTTTGTTTAAAAGAATCATTTTTACATTAAGATTTAAGTAAATTATTTCTATGGCTTTCTGAAAACTTATCTGCTTTCATACAATGTATAACACTTCATGTACATATAATATAGATTTATTTATACATTTGCGGAGAGGATTATTCGGTACACCTCTTTTTGTTGAGTCTTTCCCTTCCTGTGGCGCTAGATTGGTTTGCTGTGCTCCCATATGTTGTTATTTGCTCTTTAGGCTTCTGGTTTATTTTTTTTCACTGCTTGCAGACATTACAATAAACCGTTCCAAACAAGACGCAATACGCCAGGCAACCGGCCAGCTGCATCACTGACATTTATATTTACTGTTTGTTTATTACCAACTGTTACTTTCTTCAATGTATCTATTATTATCTATGATATGACAGTTAATGCACGCCACGCAGCTCTATTAAAATTCACCCAGTTTTAGAATTGAAAAGTATTCTGATTTCCCAATGTTCCCTTTTGGTTAATAATGTATATAGCACATCATGTTTATCACTGTGTGATATTTAAAGCCAGTACTTTTTAGAGATTTATTTTTCTTAAACTTTTACGGAAAAGTCAAATATTTTCTTCTAGACGTTATTTCATTTAGCGAGAAATATTACGACACTTAAGATTTTTTAAAAACGTTTTTACCTTAACGTATGCGGCTGTTTCTTTCAAACATTTGCACTAATGAGAACATAATTTGTCTCTGCAAGTAGCCTAAATCCAGCACTAAAGGTTATGCAACACAGGTTTGCTATGATATTTTTTTTTTCCTAATTAAAGCTAATACCAGAGTTATTATGTGTTAACAGGGTTGTAGAATTTATTAACAGGGTCTTCTTATCCAATCAACATTTAAAATGCAGTTTGGGCATTTGTTTCATAAATTCTGTAAAAAAAAAGAAAAACTGCAATGTAATATGTTTTACCTAAGAATGTGAATTTATTATTTACTGTTCCAACTGGATGTCAATTTTGAAGAATTGTAACAAATGTTCACTTTTTAAGTTGTTCATGTTTCTTCCTATGAAAGAGTTATATGAAAACCACTGCAACCACATTTTTTGGCTACTATATAAATTTTGGAATACATCTTACAAAAATACTTAACATTGCTTTACAATTGGTTCTGTTTTAAATATATATGAATAGTGATGAGCGAGTGTGCTTGTTACTCGAGACTTCCGAGCATGCTCGGAGTATTTTGGGCGTGCTCGTAGATTATGTTTGAGTCCCCGCACCTGCATGATTTGAGGCTGTTAGACAACCTGAATACATGTGGGGGTTACCTGTTTGTTAGGGAATCCCCACATGTATTCAGGCTGTCTAGCAGCTGCAAATCAAGCAACTGCGGCGACTCAAACATAATCTACGAGCACGCCGAAGATACTTGGAGAACACCCGAGCATGCTTGGAAATCTTGAGTATCGAGCACACTCGCTCATCACTATATATGAACTATATGAAGAGAACCTGTCACCTTTCTGTTGTATATGCATTCTGAAACCTATTTGACAGCATTTAGAGAAAAGTGAAAAGGCTATATTTGCATTTTTTATTATTTGCACCTCAAATCCGAACCCTCCCCTTCTTTAAATTGGTCATCTCTAATTTGCGTCCCATTATTCACCTTCACCTCTGAAGCTAGCAAAATGCAAGCAGATAGACATGGTTATACAAGCTGCCCTTTCCGATATATGGATGGCCACATGATACAGGTTCTCCATAGCAAAAGTTATTTTTTCCACCTGCTGTTTGATCTGGTGTTTGAGCAGTGGTCTCTTTTATGCACCCCATATGTTCTAACCTTGTCAACCCCTTAAGTATTTCTTCGTAAAGATGTTTATGAATTGTTTGCGTTTTTTCAATACATTAAAAATGACGACACACATTTCATATCTCTAGCAGGCCTTGAAAAATGTTTTAGATAGTAAAATTATATTACTGTCAATAATTGATTATTCTGAAACATAGAAGGTGACAGGTTCACTTTAATGACAATTGGTAACAAAGTATTCAATGTGTTGATATTTTCTAGACCAACTCATTCATTAAGGCAAAAAAGGAAACATTTCAATTAAACCTATTGTACACATATTCTGCGCAATATATGTTTTTATTTTGATCTTATTTTGAAATTTAGGGATAATCTCATTTTAAATGGTCACAAACTGCATTAATCCATATCAAAATTCAATATAAGAAACTTTGCAATATATCGTATTAGAGAACTATGCTTTCATTTTCTTTTTTAATGACCCACTTTAACTCCCTGCCTTCTGATTGCCATTCACTCTAAAAATAAAAGAATAAATAAAAAGACGCTAAAATCTTCCCTGCTCAACATTAGAGGGCATGATTTCTCATTGACACAATATATTAAAGCTGCCAATTGAAGTCTATATGGTGTGGGGAAGAGAAAGAGAGACACAAACACAATCTGACCGATGCTCCCATGTACTGTAAATGTTTTCCTAACCCCAGAGATGGGTTCACAGCTACATCTCTTACTACTGCTGTATAAAGTTCTCCTTGCTGCTACTTTTGAACATGTTCTACACATAGAAAGGAGAGCAGGAACTCCTTGCGAATTCACAACTTATTTTCAGCAGTCACCTGAAATGACAAGTATGCTTTAAAGGGTTATTATCAAAATAACAGTGTAGCCATAATGTAAACAATATATATAATTATGTTCGATTGTCCATATAACTCTTTTTAATTTTCCCTAATTTCCATATATCCCCCCCAACATACACATGAAAATAACCAAAGGGTCCTTCTCTCTGCTCTATCTACCCTACAGTTGCTATTAGCACTGTCCTGGACTACAGTGGGGAAAATAAGTATTTCAAACACTGCCGACTTTGCAAGCTTTCTGACCTACAAAGAATAGAGAGGTCTGTAATTTGTATCGTAGGTACACTTCAACTATGAGAGACAGGATCTAAAATAAAAATCCACAAAATCCCTTTGTATGATTTTTAGATAACTATTTTAATTTTATTGCATGAAATAAGTACCATTTTTTTGGACTATAAGACGCACTTTTATCCCCCAAAATTTGGGGGGAAAACGGGGGTGCATCTTATAGTCGAAATGTACTTACAGTTAGCGTGGTGGCAGGAGTCGGACGATTCTTCCAGTGGTCTGACGCTGCAGGGCGATGATCTCGCTCCCATTCCAGCCTGGTGAGGTGGGTTCGGCGGTGCGGGGGGCTCCGGCGACATTATGTACAAGCCCGTAGTCATCAAACGTCTATTGACTCGATGCTGTGGCCTCCAGGAAAATGGCCGTCAGAGGTAGCGCATGCCCAGATTGAGATCTCTACTCCGAGATCTCGGGACGAGATCCTGTTGCCGAGATCTCAATCTGCACCTGGGGAATCAATCTGGCCTTCAGGAAAATGGCTGCCAGCGGTGGTACATGGGCAGATTGAGATCTTGGGACGAAAAGAAAATACAGTATTTGATACAATAGAAAAACAAAACTTAATATTTGGTGCAGAATCCTTTGTTTGCAGTTACAGAGGTCAGACGTTTCCTGTAGTTCTTGACCAAGTTTGCACACACTGCTGCAGGGATTTTGGCCCACTCCTCCATACAGATCTTCTCTAAATCTTTTAGGTTTCATGGCTGTTGCTGGTCAACATTGAGTTTCAGCTCCCTAAATAGATTTTTTGGGGTGTTCAGGTCTGGATATTGGCTAGGGCACTCCAGGATCTTGAAATGCTTTTTATGGAGCCACCACTTAGTTGCTCTGGCTGTGTGTTTCAGGGCATTGTCATGCTAGAAGACCCAGCCATGACCCATCTTCAAAGCTCTGAGGGAAGTAGGTTGTTGTCCAATATCTCTTCCCCTCAGTAAGGTGCAGTCATCCTGTCCCTTTTGCAGAAAAGCACCCTCAAAGTATGAAGTTTACACCACCATGCTACACAGTTGGGACAGTGTTCTTGGGGTTGTACTCATCCTTCTTCATCCAAACAGTGTGGATGAAGACAAGAATTATTAAAATGCTTTTTCTATTCCAGAAGATCAGTAAAATGATTTAAAAAAGCACATAGTTTGAATCTGATACATCAATATATAGATATATTAGGTCAAACAGAACCTTCAGAAAAAGGATTCCAAAGTAAACAGTTTGAATTGGTGCTGTGCTATGTCCGATATTAAATATCATACTGTCATCCCAGGTTATGTCACAGATATTGGGACTAAGCAGCCAAAGACTTTCCACTACGCTGTTCCTGCCTGGCAGCTGTGGTTGACGCCCTATTGATATGAGGTTTGGAGCCCCCACTCATTTCTCCATGTGTAGAATTTTCAGAAGGCCCAATATGCAGTTTGTGAGAGACAACTTCAATAGATGCAAAAAATGCAGGATACAGGAGTAAGTCATGTAATGAAGATTGCAACAGAAAGGTGAGATACACCTGTATAATGGTGCTTTGTATAGAGGGTCTGGAAGGAGAAAGATACTGTATGATGGAGCTCTATATACAGGGGTTGAAAGTAGTTCAGCAAAGCTTGTTGCCTGCTGCTGATAGATCAGATTGTTGAAACTCTATCGAATATGACAGGGTTGCCTTCTACCATATGCATCAATGCAGCAGCATTTTTAGTTTCACAAAAGTGATATCTCAGCAGAAGGCAATAAATATAATTCTATACGCCATTGGGGTGAAGAGTGGAGCTCTGCTATAAACCAGCTACCAATGGTCTAAAACCACAAAGGCAACTATATTGAAGTAGGTGTCAGGACATAAAAATCTGTTAGGCAGGATACTGTACAGGAGCAGAAAGTACACAGAAGCTTAAGATGAATTCGACACTAGATGTGGGGCTAGTCATAAGCACACAAGAGGGAAAGGGTCTGTAGCACTGAGGAGAAGCAAGTGCTTCTGCTAAATGTAGTTTGATCAGATAACGATATGACTGTCCATTCAGCAGTGTGAGGCTGGTTACAGAAGGACAAATGAAGATGAAAAAGAACAAAGTTACAAGAAATAAACTTTGTTGGGGCTTTGCTTATATATTACCAACCAAAGTATGCATCTGCTGCTGAGAATAACACTTTAAATATACAGAATTTCTTGGATAGAATTTTTGAGCCATCAAGGGTACTAATGCTTGAAAGCTTTGTGGAAAGATTGCTCAGAGAAAGGTGTGTCTGTGAATGTTTTTCATGCACCAGCCATTCAGTTTCATTCTATATATAATATGGTCTGAATTACTTACCTAACAATTTTCTACTTAAATGAATAAAAAGAAATTTAAATTGTCCTAAATGTTGAATTGTACGAGGAAATGTATATTTAGATTTTAAACTACTTTCTCCATGGAGACTAGTAAAATTTGAGCGCTCGTTTTTCTAAAATAGGTTTGCAACTGAAAAAACTGCGCTTTGTCTTTTTTTTTTGTAAAAGTATATTACAGTGCATCGCTACCTAATTTGATGGTATATTATGGTCACCTTCTTGGTTTCAATACATATTGAAGGCCTTGCACTTAATACCAGGGTCAAAGATCAATCAGCTTAAATATTTTCTCTCTTGATGGTCTTTTAGGAGTATCCTTGTAACACAAAGATCTGCCACTACAGCATACACTGCTCAAAAAAATACATAGAACACTAAAATACCATATCCTAAATATCACTGAAACATTCCAGTTACAACTCTTTCTTCATTACATAGTGAAATGCTTTGAGAACAATAAAACATAAAATTGGTCTATGTAAATCAAAATTCATATCCCATGGAAGTCTGGATTTGGACAGATACTCAGAATCACAATGGAAAATCAAATTGCAGGCAAATCCAACTTCAGAGGAAATGCTTCAAGCCAAAGAAATTATGCTCAGTATTGTGTGTGGCCTCCACGTGCCTGTATAAAGGAAAAACACCGTATGCACAACCTAAGAAGGTGCTCAAGTAGGGCCCCACACCATACATGTATAATAAAGAAAACTTGGCACTCCTAGAATTTTTGGGGGATTTTGTTTTTAATGCAGTTAGAAATAGACGTTTTGGCCTCACTGGCCTTCATCAGTAACGGACTGCAGTATAGTGGTTAATCGCGTTCAGTGCGATAATAGGAGTGACACCATAGTCACTTTAAATATGTCTGGTCATGCACTAGGCGCTGGGCATGGAGCCTGTATAGGATAGTACCTGGGTGGGTGGGGGTGCCAGCGTGCAGTCATCGGCGATGCAGTATCCACCTCTGGTCAGCTGTGCCATGGCAGCTTGGCAAGCACTGCTTCTGATCTGTGGGGAAATCATCCCCTACTGGCGGAGAGCCACGGTTCCCACACTGTCAAATGACAGCGGGAGCGCTTAGCTGTGATTGGAGGTATAAACTTTACCTCCGGTCACTGGTGTCAGCTGATGGGACTAGAGCTCCCATCAACTGATACTTGCCGCTAATAATAGCGTGCCCAGGAGCAGCGAATTGGAATATTAATTAGCTGCTCCTGCTGTAAAATAAAACCGTGCTGTCAACGAGGTCACAGCAGTTCAGCCCCGCTGGGAACGGAGCCTCAGTGACCGGACGTAACCTCAATGACATCACCACCAGTCTCTGAGGCTGCGCTCGCAGCTTCTCATTCACCAGTGGTTTTTAGCATGGACGGTCGCATCTTGGCACCGTCCAGGTTGAAAACTGTTCAGCCCCCAGACATGGAATACGGTGTGGGACAGAACGCCGGACAGGTATGGTATATTGTTGTTTCTTTATTTTACTTTTATTACAAGAGATCGAGGGCTTCTCTGGAATTATGCGTTTAAATAAAAATGGAAAACTGTTTAGTCTTATTTCAAATAAAGGACTTTATTCTAGCTGTGTGTTTATTTATCATACAACTATTGGATTAGTAATGGATAAGTGTCTTATAGACACCTCTTCATTACTAAGCCGTGGGCTTGATGTCACCTGACAATGCAAAGGTAACATCAACCCCACAAATATGAACCCAGTTGCCACCGCTTCAGGGCAAGTGAGAAGAGCCAGGCAAAGCACCACAATTGGCGCATCTAATAGATGTGCTTTTTCTGGGCAGTTGCGGGCTGCTATTTTTAGGCTGGGGGGGCAATATTCATGGCCCCTTACCAACCTGAGAATACCAGCCCCCAGCTGTCAGCTTTAGCCATTTTTTAAAATTATTTAAATTTTTTAAAAAAACAGCGTGGGGACCCATCTATTCTTGATAACTAGCCTTGCTGAAGCTGATAGCCGAGGATTGCAGCTCCCAGCTGTGAGTTTTGTCTGGCTGGTTAGCAAAAGTACAGGGGAACACATGCCATTTTTAAAAAAAAAATTATTTACAGCGCAGGAGCGGCTAATGAATGCTCCCATCTGATGCTCCTCTCAATGTAATTAGCGGTAGCAGGCGTCAGATGATGGGATAACTTTTCCCATCAGCTGACACTAGTGACCAGAGGTAAACTTTATACCTCCGATCACAGCTGAGCACTCGCACTGTCTTTTGTCAGCATGGGAGCCGCGGCTCTGACTGGTGGGGATGATTTATCTGCTGATCAGAAGTGTTTGCCGTGCTGTCATGGACATGACAGCGCAGCAAACACTGGATGTTCTGGTCCCCCCATTCAAGTGAATGGGGTTTGGGTCTGGGTATTGTTCTGCTACTTGAAGTTTTTGTAACTGTTCGGCCGGACCCAAACATCCAGGTGTCTGCCCATCTCTAATAAGGAATCCAGGGCCCACTGCATCTGCATATGTCCTCACAATGGGTCTGAGGATCTCATCCCGGTACCTAATAGCAGTTAGGGTACTTTTGGCTAGCACATGGAAGGCTGAGCGGTCCTCCAAAGAAATGCCTCCCCACACCATTATTGACCCACTCATGCTGGCGGATGTTGCAGGCAGCAGAAAGTTCTCCACAGCATCTCCAGACTCTGTCACATGAGCTCAGTGTGAACCTGCTCTCATCTGTGCAAACCACTGGGTGCCAATGTTGAATCTGCCAATCTTGGTGTTCTCTTGGTAATGCCAATCGCCCTGCACTTTGTTGGGCTTTAAGCACAACAACCACTTGTGGATATCGGGCCCTTATGCCTCGATCATCGAGTCTATTTCTGACAGTTTGAGCAGATACATGGATATTAGTGGTCTGCTGAAGGTCACTTTGCAGGGCTTTGGCACTGCTCCTCTTGTTCTTCCTTGTACAAAGGAGGAGGTAGCGGTCCTGCTGCTGAGTTGTTGCCCTTCTATGGCCCCATCCATGTCTCCTGGTGTATATGCTGTAAACACTGCTGACAGACACAGCTACTCTTCTTGCCACAGCTCGCATTGAAATGCCATCCTGGATGAGTTGCACTATCTGAGCAACTTCTGTGTGTTTAGACACCACCTCATGCTTCTGTAGGGATGAGAGCAATGATCAAATGCAAAAATTACCAAAAGAGCCTAAAAGGATGAGAACAGAGAAATGGTCTGTGGCCCCCACCTACAGAACCACTTCTTCATAGGGGTTGTCTTCCTGATCGCCTATAAGTTCTACCTGTTGTCTGTTCAATTTGTACAATAGCAGGAGAAATTGATTCACAAGCAGTGTTGCTTCATAACTGGACAGGTTGATTTCACAGAAATATGATTTACTTGGAGCTACATTGTGTTGTTTAAAAGGAACCCGTCAACAGAATTGTACACAGTAACCTACACACAGCATCAGGTCAGCGCCATTATACTGATTAAGATGATACCTTGATTGATGAAATCCATCTAATGGTTGTTCTTTAATCATTATTTTCAGTCTTGTGTTAATGAGATTCTCATGCCCTAAGGCGGGTTTGGTGTATGTAGTGCTCTGATTAGATATTCATAATGCAGACTGCCCCTAATTTGCATAATGAATATCTGTATATACTTAAAAAGAAATAACCTTCTGCAGTCATGTTTTGTGTGCCAATAACACTGGGGAACACAATTTTTTAGGAATTAGGTCAGACAACTGTTCTTAACTAATTTTTGGATGCTGAATCCAGAAATGATCTCAGTTTTTCTCTATCACGTCAAGTTTTTGAACTATAGGATTTTTGTCTTCTCAAAAATATGTAAACTACTGTACCTAAAAACTGTTTGTTTTTTTAAATAGTACAAATAGGCATTTACGACGAGAGGAAGAAGGAGCAGACATGATCTGAAACAAAGGAAATATGTACATATGTAAATAAAACACTGAGATGGAAAGTTACAAGCTTTGAAAACTAACAAAAAAATCATAAAAGATATATAAATTACAACTAAGCGCCCAATGTAAAGAGAAAAGCTATCACAAATCCTATTTATTCCTACTATGATAAATATATTGATAATTATGACGTATTGGGAGCTGCACACACCTCTCACCACACTGTCTCAGTTGTGACTACTCTTACAAGTTGCCACGTAGCTCTATATGAGTCGAATTGTAATCAGATAACAAGTCTTATTACAGATATCAGTGCAATTGTGCTTCTCTGGCAGGTAAGTTGTGGAGGAAAAACTTGACGTGCTAGAAAAAAACTGACTACATTTTTGGAACCAGCATGCCAATTTTAGTATAAATCAGCTCAAAAACCTAACTCAACAGAAATTTTTTTTCAAATTGTTCCCCAGTGTAATATATATTTTTTGTTTATATATTAATGTGATCCGATAACTGCTACTGCGCCGGTGCGGGTGGCTCCCTTTTGGAGAAGGAATTTTTTTCTTCTCCAGTAAGATGGTGCCACCAGCGCTTGTGCAGTAACAGCTATTGGATCACAGCAGCCCACACTGAAAGCAGATACTGCACAGGAACCGTGGGCGCCATTTTCAAATTGATTTTTTCCCCCTCTAGCCAAATAACCTGAAAAAAAATGTATTATTGGATGTGATGCAGTGCCCCATGTTACAGCGCTGTATGTGCTCCTCAGGATACGCATGGAGGTGTATCTGTAATAGTGATAATGAAACAATGTCCGGCATGATTGTAAATGGCCGGTATGTGTCGCAGAAGAAGTGTGCACTGTAAGCCTGTAGTATTGTTGTTCTGGGACCTGTAGTCCCACAAGTATTTGTATAGTTAAAAGGGAGGCTTGCAGGGTTGGTTGGAGAGCTGGGTGGGTCTGACTAACCACACACACCTCCCACCTATGGGGGTGGTTACAGTTACATAATGTGACCAGGGTTTGGGTCACATGTTCAGAGTGTATGGACCTGAATGGTCAGAGTGTGAGGTCCTGTGAATGGCCTGTGTGTTGGAATGTCCTGGAGTGGACTGGATTCCTGGAAGCACATGGTAAGGCCATGGACTGATAGCTTGTGTTTTGGAATGTCCTGGAGTCGACTGGATTCCTGGAAGCACCAAGTGAAGCTGTGGACTGAGGGCCTGTGTGTTGGAAGTGCCTGGGACTGGACTTCCTGAATAGCGCACGGAGAGGTTGTTTCTGAAGAGCCTGTGATAACTCCTGTGTTGGTGAAGATACAGTTCCGACTGCGAGTCTGGACTATCTGAAGTTCCCTAGTCACAAGGACGGTGACCCCAGTTCGGCAGCTTCCCTGGGAACCATGACTGACAGGACTCAGTGTGTGGAGCAGGAGCTCCTGTAAGGTAACTCCAGATAAATGGAGTTACGGACAGAGAAGTATCTGCCATTGGAACAGACTGTTGGTGCTTGTGTCCCGTGGACGTTAATAAACTGTTCGCTGAGTTAAAGTGCTATGGACTATGTGAAGACCTGTGATGTATAACATGGCCTACAGTGCAGCTTATGATGTATAAATAAATCAAATAGACTGTTTTTTGTGAGAAACCGTGTGCTTTAATCCCGTTGCCAAGTGAGTGTCCCCCAACCCACTCAGGTAGGCTATCTCACATGGCACACAAAGCATGTGATTTTGCTGCAGAGCAGATGCCAGTTTTTTTTAAAGTAAATACAGATATTAATTTTGCAAAGTAGGGGGCAGGTCAGTGAGGGATCAGTGTCAACAGCCTGCATTATGAATACCTAATCAGAGCACCACATGCAGACCCCCCCCCCTCCAGACCCGCCTTAGGGCATGAGCATATCATTAACAACAAACTGAAAATAAAGATTACAGAACAACCATAAGACGGATTTCATTAATCAAGGTCTCATTGTAATCAGTATAACAGTGCCGACCTGACACTGTCTGTAGGTTACTGTGCACAATCCTGCTGACAGGTTCACTTTAAGTTTTCCCTTTATTTTATTGAGCAGTGTACTTTCCGTATTCCAGTAATCTTGTAAGTTATCACATTAAAACCTCAGTCAGGCATCAGAGATTTTTCTTGTATGCAAAAAAGTCTAATATTCATCAGTGTTTGTTTTCATCAGTGTTTGGTCCTTAGGTCAGTTTTTACCATCAGTGTTATATTAGTGATTTTCTCGTACAAAAAAAATTAAATTGCAAAACACGGCAATGCCAAAAAAGGCAGCAGATGGACCATAGATTTGTAGAGGTCATTTTGAACTCTGACTTGGATCAAAAATAGTCATGTCTCCATGATTTTGTTTTTGAGGGCACACGGTTTGCAAAAAAACATGGACATATTTACAGCTCCATAGGTTATAATGGACTCATGTTCTACCTGTGAAAAACACATACATGAAAAATGGACATCTGATTCATTCACATTCAAGATCACCAATTAATATTTTTGTCCAAATAATGGAAAAATAAACACCTCCCTACTTTCTATAATGATTCATTATATTCTAGCTGTTCATTATGACTTTTCTGAGCACTCTGCTCAGTTTGTTTGTATGGTATTTAATTACACACCCACTAAAATAAATCTAAAAAAATAAAACAAAATCTGACATCTGTGACAACATCTTAATTATCCCAACATCTAATTTCATTAGGCCAGTAGAAATAAGCTAATGTCTGAGTATTGACTATTGAATTTGTGTTTTTCTTCAGTTGGTCGAGAAACATAGACTGTTGTCATATGAATCATAGACTATTGTTTAAATGTTGACTCTTGAGTTGGCAAAAGGAGACTCTTTACAAAAATCAAAGCCAGGAACACTCTTCAGGACAGCTGCCTGGACACCATGGCTCCATCAAGAGGGACACAGATTTGATACTCTACAGGATGCCAGCTTTAGGCGCACAGCCATAGGAGGAAGAATACAGATCTGTTGCACTGACCATCTCTGAACCCATTGAGGCATTTGGGGAAGCCAGGATTGGGACCATCCGGTCACCTAGCCCCATTGATACGTTTGGAAATGCCAGGTTAGGACCATCCTGGCACCTTGCCCCATGAAGACATCCAGAGAAGCCAGGTTGGGGCAATCAGGTCAGCTGGCTAGTGGCTATGTGCCTAAATAGACTGTCAGCTTCCTAATCTTGTCATTACCTCCTCTGTGTGGGTGCCTGCTAAAAACAGGGTACCACTAGTGTGAGTAGTCGGCCTTGGAAGCCCCAAAGTCGCAGCTTCTCTAATCCCAGTGAGTCAGAGGAAGAGTTAGACTCTGTCATTTGCACCATTTTGGGTATTTTCATGGGTCTGTTCTATATGTTATTGTCTGTTTGGTGGTTTAATAAAATATTGCCACACTGTTTTACCCTCTCCATGTGTTGTCTAAGAATGATGCTAATGGGAAAGAAAAGAGGGAATTCAGTGGGATGAGCCCTGGTCCATGCAGTCTCGAGCCAGCGGGCAAGCGCACCCAATGACCCACCGCGTCTCCACAATATGTTTGCTATTTGTTCTAAAATTATACAATTTCTAACACTTGAAATAAAGATATTTAGGGATATTTCAAATGCTTTTTTTACTTTTTTGTCACTACATTAACATATAAACTTTTTAAACAGGCCAATGATATTTCTTAGTCCACCTGATGCATGTTTAAAGTGTGATAACCGTTCCATCACCTGATTGTGGTGCCCAGTCACTGTCCATTACAGTGATGTCACAGGGATGGATGATGATGGTCAGATGCAATCAACACAATGTCACCATGCTCTAAGTAAGGAAGGCCAGGAGAAAGGTGGGGTATTATTTCATGAATTTAATAAGTTACTATTTTCATGTTTTGCCCACTAATGGATGTTTTGAATCTCTAGAAAACCCTTTTTTCTGTGAACTCTGCAAAAATGTTAAATATCAAACTAGTAGAAAGAAAATCATAGGATGCTTTTCATTTTTACCTTGCAAATTATTGCATTTTTAAATTCTCAGAAAAGCATTTTAACATTGTTACCTCCTATAGTTTGTGTTGTTCTGTTGTCAGCTTTTCAAAAGTTTTTATTTCCTAGTCATCTTAGTTGTATTCATTTAAGGCATCCTAGGTAATATTTAAGGCATACTTAGCTTTAAAAATTGGTAAAATTGTGTAATGGTTGTATAATCACAATACAGTCTTTCTAAGAAGTAAATTACTATAACTATCATTATTTTTTAAAAAACACTTATTTACGTCATTTTAAAATGACACAATGCCACTTTGAAAGTTTCCTAGCAACACATTTTATGTACGGTATATGGAAATATGGGTTTTATTTTGTTAACTGTTTGCTGTAAAATCATCAGTGCATTAGAAGTAGACCGGTTATCTTTGCCCACCAATCATAGATTCACACGCACAAAACACAGCACAAGTACAAACAATAAGAGCAATGTGAATGATATTAAGTTTTATAGTTTCTTTAACCCCTTAGTGATAGTGCCAATTTTGTACTTAATGACCAAGCCAATTTTTATCATTCTGACCACTGTCAGTTTGAGGTTATAGCTCTGGAACGCTTCAACAGATCACACTGATTCTGGGAATGTTTTTTGTAGTATATTATATTTCATGTTAGTTGTGAAAGTTCTTTGATATAACTTGTGTTTATTTATGAAAAAAATGGATATTTGGCAAAAAATTTTTTTAGTAATCTTCAAACATTTAATTTTTGTGTTCTTAAATCAGAGAGTCGTGTCATACAAAATAGTTAATAAATAACATATCCCACATGTTAACTTTACATCTGTACAATTTTAAAAACAATTTTTTTTGTTAGGACATATATGGGTTAAAAGTTGACCAGCAATTTCTCATTTTCCCAACAAAATTTACAAAACCATTTTTTAGGGACCACCTCGCATTTGAATTGAGTTTAGATGGTCAATATAAGACCATATACCCAAAATTGACACCATTCTAAAAACTGCACCCCTCAAGGTGCTCAAAACCACACTCAAGAATTTTATTAACTTTTCAGGTGCTTCACAAGAACTAAAGCAATATGGAAGGAAAAAAATGAACATTTTACTTTTTTCACAAAACATTTACTTTAGACACAAACTTTTTTACTTTTCACAAGCGTAACAAGAGAAAATGGACCATCATATTTATTATTCAATTTCTCCTGAGTACACCGACACTCTGTATATGGGGGAAATCCACTATTTGGGTGCAAGGCAGGGCTCAGAAGGGAGGAAGCACCGTTTTGAACACAAAATTGGCTGGAATCAATGGTGTACCTAAACAGTGGAACTCCCCCAATTCTCCAACCCTAACACAGCCCTAACCCCAACACAACCATAACCCTAACCACAATCCTAACCCAAACACACCCCTTACCTAATCCCAACTGTCATGAGCTGGGGGATGTTTGGTTCCCCACGTTCATCAGGGGATTTATTATATCCCACTTTCCAGTTCCAGTTTGGAACTTGCAGCTCCCTCGCGCCCCGTTACCCTCAGGTCTGTCAGGGAACTACACCTAGCATAAGTAGTCACCAGCAGGGCGCGTCCGAGGGTGAGTATATACCTAATAGGATTATACTCACCCTCGGACGCGCCCTGCTTCTTTCCAGCAGCCTTCCTTCCTAAGAATCAGCGCTTGCAGGACCTTGCGTGACGTCTCGGTGACGTCGCGGCTTGTGATTCGTCGCGCGAGCGGTCACATGGGCGGCCGCGCGACCAGTCACAAGCCGCGACGTCATCATGACGTCACCGCAAGGTCCTGGAAGCGCTGATTCGAAGGAAGGAAGGTTCCCGGTTAGTACCAGGGCGCGTCAGAGGGTAAGTATAGCGATATTTTTTATTTTAATTCTTTATTTTACACTTAAATATGGATCCCAGGGCCTGAAGGAGAGTTTCCGCTCCTTCAGACCCTGGGAACCATTGGAAACCCAATGCACTGCATTGGGTTTCGTGTTTCGGCCGACCCCGACTTTTTTTATAGGATCGGCCGATTTCACTCGACCCGACTTTTGAAAAAGTCGGGTTTCGTGAAACCCGACCCGATCCTATAAAAGTAAAGGTCGCTCAACCCTAGTTATTACAACTCATAAGCGTCATAACTCGAGCCGTGAGGCTCGTAGAGTGGTGGCAGAACCAACATTTTTCCGAGTATGAAATTGGCATTCTTTTAAGTTTAAACATGAAGTGGCTGTATGACCATGTTAAGTAGAAATCCATTTATCAGATTCTGCTGGTGCCGGAGCTTAAAAAACTCACTGGTGGATGGTTTTACCGATGCACATGCCAAAAATGTATTTGTCCTACTTCCAGGCCTAATCTGCATAACCAGATACCAGTTTTAAGGAACAAAGAGGTCTGAAGCCATTTGCTCCTACTTTTTACTGTTTCCCAGCTGTATGCAGGAGGCAGGCCTGAGGGAAATCTTACACACATTACCGAGTGCCCAGGAAGGACATCACCTGTTTCTTGGTCCTGTGGGTGGGCCAGGATGCATTAGCGTCCACTTTCTCAGGTTCTGACCTCATAGAACCCCTGCCTACCTGGTGCCCCAGGTAGTGGACCTCTCTCATGCCCATCTGGCACTTTCCCACCTTGATGGTAAGGCCTGCTTAGTGGATATGCTTGTGCACCTCCTGGAGATGCTGTTCCTCCCATTTGGAGCTAAAGATGGCAATGTTATCCAGATACGCACCACGTACCTCTCCAGTCCCTGAAGCAGGTGGTTGACCATCCGCTGGAAAGAGGCAGGGGCATTCTTCATGACAAAAGGCATGACTGTGGACTTGTACAGTCCGATGGGGTTGATAAAGGTGGACTTCTCCTGTGCTTTGTGGCTCAGGGGAATCTGCCAGTATCCCCGATTCAAATCCATAATGGATAGATATTGCATGCCAGCTAACCGCTCAAGCAGCTCCTCGATGCGGGGCATTGGGTGTGCATCAGAGGCGGTGATGGCATTGATCCTCCTGTAGTCTACACAACCGGGTAGTCTGATCTTTTTTTGCCACCAGGACTATGCGTGAGGCACACACACTCTTGGACCATTGAATCACCCCCTGCTGTAACATCTCATCAATCTCCTGGAGCATGATTTTCTGCACCTCGCCAGAGATCTGATAGTGTGTCTGCCATAGGGGGCATGATCCCCGTTGTCCACTTCGTGGACTGCTAGCTCCATCCTTCCTGGTCTGTTGGTAAACGACTGCTGGGGTGCGGATAGCAAGGTGCCTATCTCTATGTCCTCTAGATTCATCGGCCTTACCTTGGACCAATATGTCCAGTTGGAGCTCTTCCTCCGCGTCCTGGGGCAGGTTGCAGACCGCTAGGATGCAGGCTCCACGTTCTTGAGTCTTCATATTGCCATGGAAAGCCTTGCGCCTTTACCGAGCATGGTCAAGAGTGACCACATAGGTGACTGGGTTGAGCTGTTGGTGTATGATGTACGAGCCTTCCTAAGCCACCTGAAGCTTATCCTTTGGTATAGGGACCAGCACCCACACCTTCTGACCCACCTAGTAGGTCCACTCCTGGGCGTTCTGGTTGTACCAGTGCTTCTGGTCAGTATGAGCCAGCGCCAATGGGGTCATGTACCAACTGTGTCAAGGTCTGCATCTTGTCACGGAAGCACATGACATACTCAGCAATGGAAAATTCTGAAGGGTTTGGCTCTTCCCAGGATTCCCTTACCAACCCAAGAAGTCCCCTTACTCACCTACCATACAGGAGCTCAAAGGTGGAAAACCCCATTGGGTCATACGGAACATCTCGGTAAACAAATAGCAAGTGTGGGAGGTACCACTCCCAGTCGCGTCCCTGGGTCTCAACCAGCATTCTTAGCATCTGTTTGAGGGTATTGTTGAAACACACAAACCATTGGTTTGGGGGCGATACGCGCTCAATACCAGACACTTTACCTGCATTTTCTTACAGAGAGCGTCCATGAGGCGAGACATAAATTGAGTCCCCTGGTTGGTACGCATCTCCCTGGGAAATCCTATTCGAGAAAAGATGGCCAACAGGGCATCTGCCACCTTATCTGCCCTAGTTGAGAACAGAGCCACTGCCTCCAGGTACTGGGTAGCATAGTCTACGACAGTGAGGATGTATTGCTTTCCAGAGCTGCTGGGGACAGCCAGTGGGGTCCACAAGGTCCACCACGATCCTCTGGAAAGGCTCCTCTATCACTGGCAAAGAGATCAGTGAGCCTTGAAAACAGGCCCTGACTTCCCCACTCTTTGACAGGTGATACAAGAGCGGCAGTAGTTTGTTACATCTCTCCCCATCTTGGGCCAATAGAAGTGTTGAGACAGCCGAGCCTTAGTTTTGCTCTTCTGCAAGTGTCCAGCGAGTGGGATCTCATGGGCAATCCGCAACAACTCACGCCTAAATTGGTACGGGACGACCAGCTGTCTTTCTCTCAAACACTCCTTTTGGAATTTACCAGGAACTGTCTCCCAGTACAACCTCCCTCGTTCCCAGAACACCCTCTGCTTATCTGTCTCAGAGGTGGGCATCTCGGCGAGGTGTCTCAAGGGCTCCAGGCTTGCATCTGAGTGCAGAGAAGCCTGGAACTCCTGGCTGGAAGCAGCCAGAGGTGACATCAGGGTCCCTTCCTCACAGGAACCCTCTGGGACCTGCTCGGGGTCCATCTCTGGTTCGGTCATCCCTCTGACTGAGGTGGGTCCAGAAGGCAGGGCTTTACCTGCATTCTTGGCACTCTGTGGGTGACAGCAGCTACATAGGCCATCTCCCCAGGGATTTCCACAGACCCATCAGCTGGAGCTGCTATGGGTAATACCTCCCTATCCACCCCCAATACCTCAGGAGCAGTGCTATATATGCGGCAGTTACCTTTCTCTGTGGCACTGGTCAGTTGCACGGCATCACCTTCCTCACTGTCCCCGTGCATCTCAGGCAGCACGGTGGCACAGTGGTTAGCACTGCAGCCTTGCAGCGCTGGGGTCCTGGGTTCTAATCCCACCCAGGACAACATCTGCAAAGAGTTTGTATGTTCTCTCCGTGTTTGCGTGGGTTTCCTCCGGGTTTTCCGGTTTCCTCCCACATTACAAAGACATACTAATAGGGAATCTAGATTGTGAGCCTTATCGGGGACAGTGATGATAATGTGTGCAAACTGTAAAGCGCTGCGGAATATGTTAGCACTATATAAAAATAAAGATTATTATTATCTCCCCTAGCACTGTCGCTTGCTCATGATAGGGATTCCTCAGCCATTTCACCCCCCAGCATGACATGCCTGAATATTCCTGCATCTGTAGACACATCATCATTTTCAGATAAATTGTTATCAGGTCAATCATTGTCAGGTAATGCATGCAATCATTATCATCAGCATTAGCATCACTGTTAGTATGAGATTGGAGAGGGGTGTCAGAGACATAATATGCAAACATTCTCCCCAAATCAGTCCCCAATAAAACATCAGTGAGCAAGTTTTTGGACAGCCCCACTTCCTTCACCCCGCTCCCGGCACCGGCACTTCTATCTATAAAAATCCGGGCCATTGGCAAGAGGCCCCCAGTACTGGTGACAGGCTTTTTCCTGGAATAATCTCTCCAGGGGCCACCAGTTTGGGTTGGATGAGGGTTCGTTCAGCCCCGGTGTCCTTGAGGCCTCTAGCGAAGTGACTCCCCACGGTGACTTGCTGCACATTGCCACAGGCCATCCCAACTGCCCCACCCACAAAAAGAACTGCTGTATTAGGCCCTGAGGCCTTGGCTGGGGGGGGTTCTGCTTCTTTAGACAGGTGGCGCTGATATGTCCAGTCTGATTGAAGGAAAAACACTTGCAAGGGTCTGATGTAGGCCTGGTGTTGGCAAATTGGACAGGGCCTCTGGTGAGTCAGCTGGCAGGGGAACTGGGGTGGGTTGATGGCCCCCTCTGTCCAGCTGGCGGTGACTGGCTTCCGCACCTCCGGTCTACAGTTGGCCTCATAGGTGACGGTGATCTGCTCTGCTTTATCTGTGCCTTTTGGCTCCTGGTCCATCACTAACTCGCACCTCAGCTGGGCAAAGATGTGGCAACTGGTCTTTGATCATCAGATCCCTCAGCTGCTCAAAGGTGGTCACTGACAGTCCATGGATCCACTTGTCAAAGTGGGTCCCGGAGTCCATGCACCACATCGCTATAACTGTCATGTGGGCCACGTTGGAGGTTCTAGAACTTTTTACAGTAAACCTCAGGTGTCAGGTGATACTTCTTTATCAGGGCCTGCTTGATGGCCTCATAGTTTCCATCTTGGTCTGGCGGGAGAGAAGCAAACGTCTCCAGGGCTTTTCCTTTGAGCCCTGGGGTTAAATATCAGGCACATTGGGTCACAGGCAGCTGGTACTGTCTGCAGGCTTTCTCAAATGCGTGCAGAAAAGTGTCCAAGTCACTGTCATTTTCCATCACAGGAAACTGCTCTGGCTGGGGTTTAGGGAACTGAGTGTTGCTGGACTCACTGCTGGGCTGGAAAGACCTCTGCCCCGGGATCAGGGCTAACTCCAGCTGGTACTGTCTCTCGGCCTCTTGCTCAGCTCTCTCTGCCTCCGTTGGCTTGTCTCTCTTGGAACTGCAGTATCAGCTTCAGACGTTCCTCACGATAGTCTGCGGGGAGTTGCTCCGAGGCCATCTGCAGGTTGGGGTCCACATTGCCCTGGTTGTGGGTAGGGCCGGCTTGCACCAATTGAACCTCTGGATCAGTGACATCCATGCTTTGGCTGGCCCCACCCTCCTTTGGGCACTGTCCTGACCCTCTTAAAGCTGCACCAGTTCCGTGACTATTTGGTCCTTGGTTTTTGCCCGTGGGGTCAATCTGCTTCGACGTGCTCAGGGCAATAAGAATGTCCTTGGCCTGCTGCCTATAAAAGGCCTCTCCCAGCCGAACCATGGTTGCCAAATGAAAGAAAGGACAGAAAAATGAAGAAAAAGGGTAGGGGGTAATTGTTATACACACTGTATCTTCTCAGCACTAATAAACACTGAGTTTGTTCGCTAGCAAGAGGAGTGACGTTTGGAGCACAGACTTTGATGGAATGGTCTGCAGGAGTTATGTCGCTTTTACAGAGCCCATGATGCACCAAAACAGTGGAACACCCCCACAAGTGACTCCATTTTGGAAACTAGACCCATCACAGAACTTATAAAGATGTGAAGTGAGCACCTTGAACCCCAAGGTGCTTCTCAGAAATTTATAACGTTGAGCCAGGAAAATAAAAAATGTTCACACAAAAATGTTCTTTTAGCGACAATTTAACTTTCACAACAAGTTTATCCGGATAAAATGGACCCCAAAAATTATTGTGCAATTTCTCTTGAGTACGACAATGTGGGGAAAAAATACTATTTAAGCGCACAGCAAGATTTGGAAGGGAAGGAGCACCATTAAACTTTTTGAATGCAAAATTGGAATTGAGAGCAGACACCAAGTCGCATTTGGAGAGCTGTGCCTAAACAGTGGAAAGCCCCCGCAAGTGACCCTGGTATGTGAATTTTATAATGTAGTGGCATACGTCAGTTGTGTAGAGTGCATAAGGTTGGCATAAGTGAGTTGTGTAGAGTATCAGGTTGGCATAAGTGAGTTGTGTAAGTCAGAAATGAATTTAGTAGTCCATGGATGTGTTGTACACTTTAAAGAATTCTTTTATACACAAGCCAGGTTTTTCAGGGCAGGTATCGCATTGATAAGTGCTGTCCTTTCTTACCCCCCTTCTCTAAAACACTCAGCACCTCATTTGCGACCTTCTTAGTGGTTTGAGGGACCTCACAAGGGAAATGTGGCCCTGGTAAGATACAAGCACATTCAGTTCCACAAGTACTAGGGCCCACTCCTTCCTGACTTCCAAAGATTGGGACCTGGATCACTACCTCCTGGACCGACCTGAAGGTATGTACCGGTCTGGCCTGTACATTGTGATAGCACGTGTTATACATTGACATCTGTACCATGTGCACGTCCAGCTTCTTGAACCACACCTCAGCTTTTCGTATGGCACTGTACGCTGGAGGATTTGATCAGAGAGGTCAACTACCCACATGTTCTTGTACCTCATAGCACAGTCTGGTTTGGTGACTTGTGTTGATCAACCTTGTACGGCAGTGGTAGTGTGACCATCACCATGTATGTTGGTCAAGAAAACAACATCCATCTTGTCATTGTATTTGACCACCAGCATGTTGTTGCTACATTGAGCTCTGTTCTTACCCTTTCTGAGCAGCTGCCCAATTACTGTCTTAGGAAGGCCTTTCTGCTCTTTGTGGACAGTAATGCATGCTGCTGTAGTTTGCACAAAGAGGGTCTTGAAGAGTGGAATGCTGGTATAACAGTTATCTACGCATATGTGATAACCTTGTTCCAGCAGTAGTTGCACCAAATCCCACACAATTTTCCCCAATCACTCCCAAGACAGGGGGACATTCAGGGCGTTTAATCCGGGTGCCCTTCCTTTCATAAACTCTAAATATGTTGGTATATCCTGAGCTACTTGCAAAGTTTATTTCCATTTCTGGCCCTCTTACTTGCAGGTATTGCTGGAGTTTGAGCTCCCCTTTCAGATTTCCCTTTGGGGAATGTATACTTCAGCAAACTTGTTGCTGAAGTGGTCAATGACTGTCCGAACTTTGAAAAGTCGGTCATTGTTGGGGTAATTTCAGGGAGGACACGATGCATTATCATTGTATTGCAAAAATGTGTGGATTGCCTCAAATTGTTTACGGGTCATAGCCACACGGAACAGTGGAGTGTTGTATAAAGCATCAACACTCCAATATAGTTGAAGTTCTGGCTTCTTCGCTAATCGCGTGTGAAGGACAAGGCCCCAAAACATCATCATTTCTACTGCGTCTACAGGGGTCCAGTTAGAAAATGATGAAGGGCGGTTTTATGCCAAGAAGTGCTGGATGTCCAAATTTGTTTCAGCCACCATGAGGTTTACAAAATCCTCAGCAAAAAAAAGAGTTTGAAAAAGTGTATTTCTGTGAAGCCAGCGGTGTCAAATTTGATCTCGATTGCACCACAAAATCAGGAATCTGTGGCTTATAATCTTCATGGGGTGGGGTCCATACAAGGTCACTAACGATGGGCAATGGTTCATTTTCTGTCCTGGGTGTCTGCATGGCAGTTTGGTATCACTTGAGGGAGAGGAGGAGGATAAAAAAAAAATACTGAGTACCCACAACTATCTGACACTAACCCTCACTATATTCAGTAAAAAATGCTCTACTAGATTGCGATAGTTACGGTATATTTTTACTGTCCCTAATTTAGTCCTATCAACTAATATGCATACATTTTAAATTCTTTTCACACTAAAAAAAAAAACAACTGGATGCTGTGCGGCACCGACCAGCACTCGACAGCTGTACGATGCACATACGGATGCGATTTGTTTTTTCCGCTTTGCTATCTGACACTTACCCTGACTAAATTCAGTAAAAAATATACAAGTAGACACTGATTACTATGTTTATTATTACTGTCCCTAATCTAGTCTTATCAACTATTCTTTTTATTTTTACGCTATACTATCTGACACTTACCCTGACTAAATTCAGTAAAAAATACTGTAATAGACAAGGATTACTACAATATATTTTTACTGTCCCTAATTTAGTCCTGTCAACTAATCGAAAGTATTATTTTTTCTTCTTTTTCCACACACACAAAAAAACAACAACTGGATGCTGCCAATCAGTGATATGCATCACCGAGCAGCGCTTAACAGCTGTAGGATGCAGGCACGGATGTGGAGCATAAAGGGGATACCAAAAACATAGGGAATTTGTGTCACTGATCAAGTGCTCAGCAGCTGGAGGATGCACGCACGGAGGTGGTGCAAGGGGGGAGAAAATAGACAGGGACAAAAACAAGTCATGGAAAACGGTGAGTACAGGTGCAGATCAGTGATTTGTGTCACTGATCACTGCTCAGGGGATTCAGGATGCACAAGCAAAAACAACTGCCAAAAATCAAGCTATGAAGTGCTGATTAGCGATCATGTACTGATTAACACTCGGTGACAAAAAGGGTGGGGTGGGGTAGGGTTTTTTGGGAGAGGGGTATTGGGTGGATTAGGAAAAAGCTAAGGATCAGGAGCATCTTTTTTTCTTCTTACAGGAACATCAGCAGCAGTGATGGGATGGCACAGGCAAAATGTATGTTTGGCACAACAAATCCCAGCAGATCTGACAGGAGAACAGTTAAGTAACTGTTCTACACATGTCTCAAAGATAGAATGAGGAAGTGCACAGCAGCCATTTACAGTCAGATCGCGTTTCTGCACACTAATTGGTGCAATCAGCGTCATTGTCCAATATGATCAATCATTGCTGGTGCTGTTGACGTTGGGGTTACCTAGCACCTGCCAATAATCGGTGCTGTTACAGCATCAATCATTGGCTGACATCAGTGTTTCATTCAATTTCATTGCCTGAAACACTGAATTGAATGACCAATCACAACGATTGTAGTTGCTGGGAGGGGGTGCGGTGCCACCCTCGTGACGACAACACAGTGCCCTGATGCAAGATTCAGCTGGCACCTTAAAGGGATCACTGCAACTGTGGTTGGTGTGCCGCATTACAGTTTGGACGTTTCCATACATCCAGGTCGGTAAGCACAAGCACACTTAGGCTTTGTTTCTATTATATCGACATATTTCTTGAATTATATGCTCTGGTATAGAACTTGGGGAGAGGGGGGAATTTTGAAGTTCACCACGCCATGTCGTGCGAAGTTGGAGGTTGGAATCTATGTGTTGGATGCCGTTCCTGCTGGTGAAGTTCAGCCATAGATTCAAGGAAAGGGAAATAAGCGGCACATCCATCCACAATATGTAAAATTGTAATCTATACTTTATTGAAGGTGCAATAAAAACATGGAATCCAAAAATATATATTAAAAAAACTGATGCATTTCTGGCATCCAAGCACCCATAGTCATAGGATATGGGAGAAGTATACATTTATATAGCTCTAAGCCAATTGCAACTGAGGTAGACAATCATTATTAGAAATAGGACACCGGTGTTAACTGCGGGTCACGTGGATTTATCATGCAAATAGGACTAGTTTTCAAAAAGAGAATGTGTACCATAGGTATAGACAACACAATTAAAACAATTGTAGAATCTAATTAGTATGATTGTTTCTCACTATAAAGTTATTTTTTGTTAACAAATACTGTGGTATGTTAACAGAGTAAATTTTAGCTGTCATAAACTGAATCACATTTTTCGTGTTAATAGTAGACTAGTTTTACCTCATAAACAAAAATTGTGTTGTCTATACCTACGATACACATTTTCTTTGCAAACCAGTCCTATTTGCGTGAAAAATCCATGTAAGTCGCAGTTAACACCTGTGACCTATTTCTAACAATGATTGTCTACTTCTGTTGCAATTGGCTTAGAGCTATAAATAGAGCTATAAATCATTCAGCTGCCTCGATGAAAACTAAATCTCCGAGCAGTCATAAATACTCTGAGGTCACCCGAGAAAACCCGAGCAACAAGTACAGTCGCTCATCACTAGTTAAAACCTGTAGTGTCATTCAAAAATACAACTTGTCCCACAAAAAAACAAGCCCTCACATGGCCATATTGACAGAAAAATATAAAAGTTATGGCTCTGGGAAGAAGGGGAGCGAAAAACGGAAACGCAAAAACGAAAATACCTCCGGTCATGAAGTGGTTAATGGAAAACTAAGTATAATGTAAACCAGGGGTGGGCAATTAATTTTCCTGAGGAGCCACATGAAAGACCATAATAGCTGTGGAACTAATAAATTCTGCTTATTATTAACCCCTTCTTGACCAGGCCTATTTTGACCTTAATGACCTGGCCGTTTTTTGCAATTCTAACCAGTGTCCCTTTATGAGGTAATAACTCAGGAACGCTTCAACGGATCCTAGCGATTCTGAGACTGTTTTTTCATGACATATTGGGCTTCATGATACTGGTAAATTTAGGTCAATAATTTATGTGTTTATTTGTGAAAAAATTGGAAATTTGGCGAAAAGTTTGAAAATTTTGGAATTTTCAAATTTTGAATTTTTATTCTGTTAAACCAGAGAGTTATGTGACACAAAATAGCTAATAAATAACATTTCCCACATGTCTACTTTACACCACCACAATTTTGGAAATAACTTTTTTTTTGCTATGAAGTTATAAGGGTTAAAATTTGACCAGCAATTTCTAATTTTTACAACAAAATTTACAAAACCATTTTTTTTACGGACCACATCACATTTAAAGTCAGTTTGAGGGGTCTGTATGGCTGAAAATACCCAAAAGTGACACCGTTCTAAAAACTGCACATCTATCAAAGTGCTCAAAACCACATTCAAGAAGTTTATTAACCCTTCAGGTGCTTCACAGCAGCAGAAGCAACATGGAAGGAAAAAATGAACATTTGACTTTTTAGGCACAAAAATGATCTTTTAGCAACAATTTTTTTATTTTCCCAAGGGTAAAAGGAGAAACTGGACCCCTAAAGTTGACCAATTTGTCCTAAGTACGCCAATACCCCATATGTGTGGGGAACCAATGTTTGGGCGCACAACAGGGCTCAGAAGGGAAGCCACGCCATTTGACATTTTGAATGAAAAATTAGCTCCAATCGTTAGCGGACACCATGCCACGTTTGGAGAGCTCCTGTGTGCCTAAACATTGGAGCTCCCCCACATGTGACCCCATTTTCGAAACTAGACACCCCAAGTAACGTATCTAGATGCATAGTGTGCTTCACAAATTGATCCGTAAATATGAAAAAGTACTTTTTTCCACAAAAATTTTATTTTAGCCTCAATTATTTTAATTTTTCCATGGGCAACAGGATAAAATGGATCCTAAAATTTGTTAGGCAATTTCTCCTGAGTACACCGATACCTCACAAGTGGTTGTAAACTACTGTTTGGGCGCACGGCAAGGCTCGGAACATAAGGAGCGCCATGTGACTTTTTGAGTAAAAAATTAGCTCCAATCGTTAGCAGACACCATGCCACGTTTGGAGAGCCCCTGTGTGCCTAAACATTGGAGCTCCGCCACAAGTGACCCCAGTTTGGAAACTAGACCCCCCAAGGAACTTATCTAGATGCATAGTGAGCACTTTGAACTCCAAGGTGCTTCACAAAATGATCCGTAAAGATGAAAAAGTACCTTTTTCCACAAAAATTTTATTTTAGCATCAATTATTTTAATTTTTACATGGGCAACAGGATAAAATGGATCCTAAAATTTGTTGGGCAATTTCTCCTGAGTACATCGATACCTCACATGTGGGGGTAAACCACTGTTTGGGCGCACGGCAGGGCTCGGAAGGGAAGGAGCGCCATTTGACTTTTTGAGTGGAAAATTAGCTCCAATCGTTAGCGGACACGTCGCATATTGAAAGTATAGAAACCATACAAAGAGACTGCGTATCTTGAACCAAATTTTTATTAAAGTACAAAAACTATTGCCTTAAAACCATTTAAACATACATACGGTAGTTAAAATCTGGTAGCCAAAAAGAGGGCGCTCAAATTGTGAGCCAAACAAATACATGTGGCACCACTACTGAGAAACCAGCTTTACAAAAACATAATAGTATCCATATTAACATGTTCTCAAAACAGCCATAGTACTACGTGGGAGTTAGAAAGCAGATACTACAAATGCCTGATACAGGACATTAAGCCATAGTGGCATACCCAGCTCTCCCTACTCACTCATAGTTGTAACAACATATGTAAATCAAAGTACTTACAGGAGTGTTAGGTGCCTTGCTGGTACTCAGCAGATGGTGCCACAGCCCCTACGCGCGTTTCGGCAGCGTGCCTTCGTCTGACGAAGGCACGCTGCCGAAACGCGCGTAGGGGCTGTGGCACCATCTCCTGAGTACCAGCAAGGCACCTAACACTCCTGTAAGTACTTTGATTTACATATGTTGTTACAACTATGAGTGAGTAGGGAGAGCTGGGTATGCCACTATGGCTTAATGTCCTGTATCAGGCATTTGTAGTATCTGCTTTCTAACTCCCACGTAGTACTATGGCTGTTTTGAGAACATGTTAATATGGATACTATTATGTTTTTGTAAAGCTGGTTTCTCAGTAGTGGTGCCACATGTATTTGTTTGGCTCACAATTTGAGCGCCCTCTTTTTGGCTACCAGATTTTAACTACCGTATGTATGTTTAAATGGTTTTAAGGCAATAGTTTTTGTACTTTAATAAAAATTTGGTTCAAGATACGCAGTCTCTTTGTATGGTTTCTCTATATCTATAGCGTAGAACATGTGCTAACTTTGTATTTATGTGGACGCTGCACTATTTATTCTATTTAGTTTTGAAATATGCGTCCTATAGAATAAGGGGTATTTGTTAGGTTTTCATATTGAAAGTATGTAGTGTATGCCAGGTTGGTATGTGGCGTAGTGTACGTCAGGTTCATGTGTGTTGTGTAGTATACACCACACACACCAACCTGACATACACTATACCACACCACACACCAAACCAACCTGACACTATGTCAGGCTGGTGTGTGTGGTGTAGTGTACGTCAGGTTGGTGTGTGGTGTCGTATTGTGTACGTCAGGTTGGGGTGTGTGTGGTGTGGTGACAGGATGGAGCCGTCAGGCACAGGGGGGTAGGAGAGGAGCAAATGGAGCCAGCAGCAGCAGGTGATAAAGGAGTGCAGGGGGATATCAGGGGGGGCAGGGGTTGATGGGGGGCAGGGGGTGATTAGGGGGGCCGGGGAGGTGATCACCAGGGACGAGCTGAAGACGGAGCCAGCAGCAGGTAATCAGGGGGTGATCAGGGGGGCCGGGGGTGATGTGGGATGATCACTGGAGAGGGTGATCACCAAAGGGAGGAGGGGCTGTCAGACGCGGGGGGGGGGCAGAAGAGAAGCAGAGTACCAGCTACAGATGGAGCCGGCAGAAGCAGGTGATCAGACAGCAGTGGGTGATCAGGGGGGCGGGGGTGATCAGGGGGGCCAGGGGTTATTGGGGTGATCACTGTGGGGGTGATCACCAGGGGCGGATGGAGCTGTCAGGCGCAGTGGGGGCAGGAGAGGAGCAAATGGAGCCGGCAGCAGCAGGTGACAAAAGGAGTGCAGGGGGTGATCAGGGGGGGCAGTGAGGGTGATCACCAGGGGAGGATAGAGCTGTCAAGCACGGGGGGGCATGAGGGGAGCAGAGGACAAGCTGTAGATGGAGCCGGCAGCAGGTAATCAGGGGGTGATCACTGGCGGGGTGATCACCAGGGGAGGATGGAGCTGTCAGGCGCAGGGGGGGTAGGAGAGGAGCAAATGGAGGTGGCAGCAGGTGATATAGGAGTGCATGGGGTGATCAGGGGGGGCAGGGGAGGTAATCAACAGGGAAGGATGGGGCTGTCAGGCACGGGGGCAGGAGGGGAGCAGAGGACAAGCTGTAGATGGAGCCGGCAGCAGGTAATTAGGAGGTGATCAGGGGGTGATCAGGGGGCAGGGGGTGACCAGGGGGGCCAGGGGTAATTAGGGGTGATCACTAAAGAGGGTGATTACCAGGGAAGGAGGCGCTGACAGGCGCAGGGGGGTAGGAGTGGAGGAAATGGAGCCGGCAACAGCAGGTGATAAAGAGCCTCCTCCTCAGGGGGTGATCAGGGGGACAGAAGGTGATCAGGGGGGCAGAGGGTGATCAGGGGCAGGGGGTGATTTGCGTTGATCACTGAAGAGGGTGATCACCAGTGGAGGAGGGGCTGACAGGCGCAGGGGGCGGTAGGAGAGGAGAAAATAAAGCAGCAGCAGGTGATAAAGGGGGGCAGGGGGTGATCACCGGAGCAGGGGGTGGACAGGGAGGAGTGAGCGGAGGTTGGGGGAGTGGAGGACAGAAGAGGGGAGGCACCTGTCCTCAACAGCAGCGGTGGTGCTGGCAGTGGAAGTGGGGGAGACGATGGCGGCGACGGTGCTGTGAAGAGGTGTGCAGCGGCGGCAATTGCGGTGTCTGGGGGGCAGGTGAGCAGTCAGGCACCTCGCTCCTCAGCTTCCACGGATAGGGTGAAGCTGAGGAGCGAGGCAGACATTTTTTTCTTCGCCCCTCCACTTCTGATTGAAGGGCTAGCGTCACATGGACGCTAGCTCCAATCAGATCTGAGTGGGGTGACAAAAAGGTCACCAGGGGTGATCGTAGCCTCGGGGGGCAAAGCCACCCCCCCCCCCAGGGTCAGGTATAAGTCCCCCTGCACCTGCGGGTCGGGTGAGCTTTCATTAACCCCGGTCACCCGACCCGCAGTAAAGCAATCCTTCTGTGATACAGCATTTGCGTCACATATCGGATTGGCACCGACTTTCATGACGCATACGCTGTGTCAAAGGTCGGAAAGGGGTTAATATAAAGTATTTTATACGAATATTAATGCAAGCATTGCCCTATTAGTGTCAAAGGCACATCAATCTATCTGGCTAAAAATGGGTGGTAGAAAGTGGAAACCAACAATCTATCCACACACTGAAATATCAGAATTCTTATTCTACTTAAATTATAAAAATGGTCCAAAAACGTACCCCTTTTAGTGTAAATGCCTTATTTGCTTGCATTTATACACAGGTTATACAAATGGAATAATCTGTGGTCTTTTACATTAAGAGGGCAAAAGTAATCTGTTTGTGAATATCAAGAGCATTGTTCTCTAATTGAAGGACAATAGCTTTTCCAATCTGTCCAAAAATAATCCCCTTATTTAGTGGGCACGAACAGGTTATCTGTTTTAGGCTATGTGCACACGTTGCAGATTATTTGCGTTTTTTTAGTGTTTTTACGCTATAAAAACGCTATAAAACCGCAAATAATCTGCATACATTAAGCATCCTATCATTTTTAATGAAATCCGCAACTTCTGTGCACATGATGTGCGTTTTTCCGCATGAAAAACGCATTGCGGAAAAATAATGAACCTGCTCATTAATTTTGCGTTTTTTTCGCGGTTTTTCCACTGTCTAATGCATTGGGAAATGTCTGGAAAAAAATGCGCAAAAACCGCGTCAAAACCGCGCAAAAAACGCGAAAAAAAACGCATGCGGATTTCATGCGGAAATCTGGCAGAATTGTCCGGATTTTCACAGGAATTTTCTGCATGAATTCCTGAACGTGTGCACATAGCCTTAAAGATGAATCTCGGAATTCGCAACAGGCTTGCTGTTGTCAAAATGATTAAACAAAAAGTGGCTTTTTATCAAGTTGTACAAGTATCCATTATTTAGGGCGCAGGACCAGACTTGTTTTAAAAGTGAAGAAAACAATGCTTTGTCAACAAGTTTCTGTGCAAGAAATGACCTCTATTTTGGGAGCAATGTCATGTTTGTGCAGCTTCCTAAAAGTATGCTTCTGATCAGCACAATATAGCTATAAAACACAGCGGGTAGTTAGGAGATGTGTGTATGGCATAGCTGTGCAATGGTAGCGGCAGATGCCACATAGTAGAAAAATAGTATGGATCAGGCAAGGAGATGTTTGGAAATATAGGGACAGCCCAAGAAATTGCAATACTACAGTATAGGAGACATGGACAGGTAGTAGATGTTTGGTTAAGCATGGGCCATAGGCAATTGCGACAGCAAAACACAGTAGAAGATAAACAACAGCTAGGCGGTAAGATGATACGTCCAAAGTAATCATTGGCATCAGTTGTAGATTAATGAAAATAGGCAGTGATACATGCCTTATTCATTTAATCAATTATGAAATGTCTTCCATTCTTGTGGAGAATAACCTGATCCACTTGGGTGTGTCAAAGCCACAGCACATTAGAGGTTGGACATGACAGTGCACCCATAGCAGACAGCCATTTCTTGATCCAGATCCAATCTGCTGAGCCTGATGTCCATGAGATCACAGCTCAGAGTATCTTATAGAAAAAGAACACTGTGCAGGTACAGAAGAATCTGGCTGTTCAGGAAGTGCGACTCATCTGATGTTCATGTGTTTGGTGCAGAAGCAGAAAAAACATTTGGTCCTTCATGTAATATATGCTGTAATCGCTGCTGCCTTGGTTATTTGATATAACTGTAGTGTTGGCACAAGTGACAGAGAGTTAACTATTCAGGGATCCGAGAGTGGTCTGCTCACCTCACCAGATATTTTCGGCAGCCATCCATTCTGTAAAAGTTTCACTGACATGGAACACATATTGCCAGGCAAAATTCCTTGTAATATGCCAATTCACTTGCCTCAAAAAATCATTAACATTCTCTACAATAATGTAGAAATTTGTTAAAGAAATTTGCACTTACCGAATTCCAAGAGTTTTTGATTGATTACATAGAACAATTTTGCCCTTCTGTGCTCTTCCTTACTCGGGGGTCCACACAAGCAGGAAAATGTTGACTCTGCAGGCAGTAGTTTCTCCTGGTCAGCCACACGTAACCCCTGCAGAAGCCTGGTAATCCTGGTAATACACCAATTTACTCACCGCAAAGAACTAACAATTTCAACAAAAATTTTGAATTTGTTAAAACTGGATTAATAGAATTTCAATAACTTTTTTTTTGATATGTTACAACAATTTTGCCCTTTTCTTTTGTGCCCTTCCAGGAGAAGTGAAAGTTACTCCAGATGATTAATTTAATCAAAACTTAGAAAGAAGGTGAGAGTCGCAAGCATAGGTGGATTATAATAAGGGCAATATAGACTACTGCCTGGGGCCCAAGGCTCCAGGGGCCTCATGATCAGATTGCCCACATTAGCAGCATACATATCCCAGCAGGGAGCTTTCCTTGCGTTTCGATGCCGATGATACAGAATGGCAGGGGGGTTCCAGTTGCCTCTGCTGTGACGTGCCAGGCTATGTGAGGGCTCGTACTGTATATAGGAGTCTGTGTGTGGGATCATACTATATCTAAGGAGCTATGGGCGGGCTCATACTGCATCTAGGGGAGCCATGTGTGGGCTCATATTGTATATAAGGGGTTATGTGTGGGCTCATACTGTGTCTAAGGAGCTCTCTGTGGGCTCATACTGTATATAGGAGCATATGTGAGGGCCCATGCTGTATATAAGGAGCATATGCAAGGGCTCATCTAATATATAAAGCTGAATGTGTGTCTGTGTGTGTGTGTGTGTGTATGTCCGGGATTGGCATCTGCACCGTCGCAGCTACAGCCACAAAATTTTGCACAGTCGCACGTCTGGACCCCGAGAGCGTCATAGGCTATATTGTGAGGCGAAATTTTAACCCCGCGCGTTCCAATTCACCAAACAATTTTGCCCCTATCTACATAATGGGGAAAAAAGTGAAAGGAAAAGTGTTGGAGGCGTCGCAGCTACAGCAACAAAATTTTGCACAGTCACAATTCTGGACCCTGAGAGCGTCATAGGCTATGTTGTGAGGTGAAATTTTAACCCCGCGCGTTCCAAATCACCAAACAATTTTGCCCCTATCTACATAATGGGGAACAAAGTGAAATGAAAAGTGTTGGAGGCGTCGCAGCTACAGCCACAAAATTTTGCACAGTCACACGTCTGGACCCTGAGAGCGTCATAGGCTATGTTGTGAGGTGAAATTTTAACCCCGCGTGTTCCAATTCACCAAACTATTTTTCCCCTATCTACATAATGGGGAAAAGTGGAAGGAAAAGTGTTGGAGGCAAATTGACAGCTGCCAGATGTGAACAAGGGGGACTTAAAGAATGAGAGCGATGGCGCAAAAGAGTACATACCATACAGTTGCTAAGGTGGGGCCCCGACATGGGATACTCACCACACATGAGGATATGAACACACACACAAAATGCACCACACACTACCACGTGCTTGAACACATATACCACCCTCAGCACACATTTCACCACACATACACCAACCTCGCCACATAAAAGTCGAAACACAAAAGTCGCCGCTCAAAACTCGCCACGCGCAAAACTCGCCACATGCAAAAACTAAGCTCACGCAAAACTCGCCACAAGTGCAAAACTCACCTCATGGAAAACTCGCCACACGCAAAACTTGCACACGCGGAAAAATTGCCACATGCACAAAATTTGCAGCACATGCAAAAGTTGACTCACACAAAACTTGCACTTACTCAAAAGGCACCACACATAAAACTCGCCACGCGCAAAACTCGCCATGCGCAAAACTTGCTGCACACAACTTGCTACACTAACCTGTCACATGCAACTCGACACACAAAAAGTTGCTACACGCATGTTGCCACACACAACTCAACACACAACTTGACAAACGAAACTCGCCCTAAAACACACACAAGTCTGGTATTATCCTTTAAAAATAAAAATCTGATTAATAAGCAGACAAACTACAAGAGCAACAAATGTACCATATAGGAAATACAGCAGCTGTCAGTCACATGACCTGTCTATTATGTGTATGTGTGAGCTAATATATACTGCCAGGGGGAGGGCTTCCTGTTGGCTGGGGATTTATCAGGCTGCCAATTTATCTTACAAATACTGAGGTAAAAATACTGAGCAAATAACGTGTGAACGAGGTCTAATACAGGAGATCACACAGGTATGTACTATATACAGTGGAGATGACACACAGATATATACTATATACAGGAGAGATGACACACAGGTATATACTATATAGAGGAGGAGATGACATACAGGTACATACTATATACAGGAGGAGATGACGTACAGGTATATACTATATACAGGAGGAGATGACACACAGGTATATACTATATACAGGAGCAGATTACCTACAGGTATATACTATATACAGGAGGAGATGACATACAGGTATATGCTATATATAGAAGATGACATGCAGGTATATACTATATACAGGAGGAGATGACACACAGATATATACTATATACAGGGGAGATGACAGGTATATACTATATACAGGAGGAGATGACATACTGGTATATACTATATATAGAAGGAGATGACATACAGGTATATACTATATATAGGAGGAGATGACATAGAGGTATATACAGACAGACAGACAGACGGAAAAACCCTTAGACAATTATATATATAGATAGGAGGAGATGACATACAGGTATCTATATATATAATTGTCTAAGGGTTTTTCCGTCTGTCTGTCTGTCTGTCTGTCTGTCTGTCCTGGAAATCCCGGCTCTCTGATTGGTCGAGGCCGCCAGGCCTCGACCAATCAGAGACCGGCACAGCATCGACGTAGAAATCCCGCGTCCCTGATTGACACTTCTATATTGATCAGTCCTCCTGACACTTCTGTATTGATCAGTCCTCCTGACACTTCTATATTGATCAGTCCTCCTGACACCTCTATATTGATCAGTCCTCCTGACACTTCTATATTGATCAGTCCTCCTGACACTTCTATATTGATCAGTCCTCCTGATACCTCTATATTGATCAGTCCTCCTGACACTTCTATATTGATCAGTCCTCCTGACACTTCTATATTGATCAGTCCTCCTGACACTTCTGTATTGATCAGTCCTCCTGACACTTCTATATTGATCAGTCCTCCTGACACTTCTATATTGATCATTCCTCCTGACACTTCTATATTGATCAGTCCTCCTGATACATCTATATTGATCAGTCCTCCTGACACTTCTATATTGATCAGTCCTCCTGACACTTCTGTATTGATCAGTCCTCCTGACACTTCTATATTGATCAGTCCTCCTGACACTTCTATATTGATCAGTCCTCCTGACACTTCTATATTGATCAGTCCTCCTGACACTTCTATATTGATCAGTCCTCCTGACACTTCTATATTGATCAGTCCTCCTGACACTTCTATATTGATCAGTCCTCCTGATACCTCTATATTGATCAGTCCTCCTGATGCCTCTATATTGATCAGTCCTCCTGATACCTCTATATTGATCAGTCCTCCTGACACTTCTATATTGATCAGTCCTCCTGACACTTCTATATTGATCAGTCCTCCTGACACTTCTGTATTGATCAGTCCTCCTGACACTTCTATATTGATCAGTCCTCCTGACACTTCTGTATTGATCAGTCCTCCTGACACTTCTATATTGATCAGTCCTCCTGACATTCTATATTGATCAGTCCTCCTGACACCTCTATATTGATAAATCCTCCTGACACTTCTATATTGATCAGCCCTCAGTCCTCCTGACACTTCTGTATTGATCAGTCCTCCTGACACTTCTGTATTGATCAGTCCTCCTGACACTTCTGTATTGATCAGTCCTCCTGACACTTCTATATTGATCAGTCCTCCTGACACTTCTATATTGATCAGTCCTCCTGATACCTCTATATTGATCAGTCCTCCTGACACTTCTATATTGATCATTCCTCCTGACACATCTGTATTGATCAGTCCTCCTGACACTTCTATATTGATCAGTCCTCCTGATCTATATATATAATTGTCTAAGGGTTTTTCCGTCTGTCTGTCTTTCTGTCTGTCTGTCTGTCCTGGAAATCCCGCCTCTCTGATTGGTCGAGGCCGCCAGGCCTCGACCAATCAGCGACGGGCACAGCATCGACGTAGAAATTCCGTGTCTCTGATTGGTCGAGTCCGCCAGGTCCCACGTTTCTGATTCAGCGACGGGCACAGTATCGACGTAGATGTCATAAAGGTTGCCTCGACCAATCAGCGATGGGCACAGTCTGCCGCGAATTCTGGAATCATCATTGTCCATATACTACGGGGACATGCATATTCTAGAATACCCGATGCGGCCTCGACCAATCAGAGACCGGCACAGCATCGACGTAGAAATCCCGCGTCTCTGATTGGTCGAGGCCGCCAGGCCTCGACCAATCAGCAACGGGCACAGCGACGATGATGTCATAAAGGACGTAGACATCTCACGTTTCTGATTCAGCGACGGGCACAGTATCGACGTAGATGTCATAATGGTTGCCATGGCGACGATGATGTCATAAAGGTTGCCTCGACCAATCAGCGACGGGCACAGTGTGCCGCGAATTCTGGAATCATCATTGTCCATATACTACGGGGACATGCATATTCTAGAATACCCGATGCGTTAGAATCGGGCCACAATCTAGTATACTATATATAGGAGGAGATGACATACAGGTATATACTATATATAGGAGGAGATGACATACAGGTATATACTATATACAGGGGAGATGACACACAGCAGGTATATACTATATACAGGGGAGATGACATACAGGTATATGCTATATACAGGAGAAGACATACAGGTGTATACTATATATAGGGGAGATGACAAACATGTATATACTGAGGTGAAAATGAAAAGGTGTGAGTGCAAAATGAGAGGAGTGAGGGAAAATAGTGGAGTGATCGGAAAATGACAGATGTGAGGTCGAAATGACAAGTGTTAGGGGGGAATGTGAGGAGTGAGGGAGAAAATGAGAGGTGTGAGGGAGAAAATGAGAGATGTGAGGGGGAAAATTAAAGATGTGATTGGGAAAATGAGAGGCGTGATGGGAAAATAAGAGAAGTGACGTGCTATAACTAACCACAGATATTTACTATGCCCAGGCAACGCTGGGCTCTTCAGCTAGTCTACTATATAAAGCTGAATGTGTGTATGTGTGTGTGTGTGTGTGTGTGTATGTCCGGGATTGGCATCTGCACCGTCGCAGCTACAGCCACAAAATTTTGCACAGTCACACGTCTGGACCCCGAGAGCGTCATAGGCTATATTGTGAGGTGAAATTTTAACCCTGCGCGTTCCAATTCACCAAACAATTTTGCCCCTATCTACATAATGGGGAAAAAAGTGAAAGGAAAAGTGTTGGAAGCGTCGCAGCTACAGAAACAAAATTTTGCACAGTCACACGTCTGGACCCTGAGAGCGTCATAGGCTATGTTGTGAGGTGAAATTTTAACCCCGCGCTTTCCAATTCACCAAACTATTTTGCCCCTATCTACATAATGGGGAAAAAAGTGAAAGGAAAAGTGTTGGAGGCGTCGCAGCTACAGAAACAAAATTTTGCACAGTCACACGTCTGGACCTCGAGAGCGTCATACGCTATATTGTGAGGCGAAATTTTAACCCCGCGCGTTCCAATTCACCAAACAATTTTGCCCCTATCTACATAATGGGGAAAAAGTGAAATGAAAAGTGTTGGAGGCGTCGCAGCTACAGCCACAAAAATTTTGCACAGTCACACGTCTGGACCCTGAGAGCGTCATAGGCTACGTTGTGAGGCGAAATTTTAACCCTGCGCGTTCCAATTCACCAAACAATTTTGCCCCTATCTACATAATGGGGAAAAAAGTGAAAGGAAAAGTGTTGGAAGCGTTGCAGCTACAGAAACAAAATTTTGCACAGTCACACGTCTGGACCCTGAGAGCGTCATAGGCTATGTTGTGAGGTGAAATTTTAACCCCGCGCTTTCCAATTCACCAAACAATTTTGCCCCTATCTACATAATGGGGAAAAAGTGAAATGAAAAGTGTTGGAGGCGTCGCAGCTACAGCCACAAAATTTTGCACAGTCACACGTCTGGACCCCGAGAGCGTCATAGGCTATGTTGTGAGGTGAAATTTTAACTCCGCGCTTTCCAATTCACCAAACTATTTTTCCCCTATCTACATAATGGGGAAAAGTGAAAGGAAAAGTGTAGGAGGCAAATTGACAGCTGCCAGATGTGAACAAGGGGGACTTAAAGAATGAGAGCGATGGCGCAAAAGAGTATATACCGTACAGTTGCTAAGGTGGGGCCCCGACATGGGATACTCACCACACACGAGGATATGAACACACACACAAAATGCGCCACACACTACCACGTGCTTGAACACATATTACCCTCAGCACACATTTCACCACACATACACCAACCTCGCCACATAAAAGTCGAAGCACAAAAGTCGCCGCTCAAAACTCGCCACGCGCAAAACTCACCACATGCAAAAACTAGGCTCACGCAAAACTCGCCACAAGTGCAAAACTCACCTCATGGAAAACTCGCCACACGCAAAACTTGCACACGCGGAAAAATTGCCACATGCACAAAATTTGCAACACATGCAAAAGTTGCCTCACACAAAACTTGCACATACTCAAAAGGCACCAGACATAAAACTCACCACGCGCAAAACTCGCCATGCCCAAAACTTGCTGCACACAACTTGCTACACTAACCTGTCACATGCAACTCGACACACAAAAAGTTGCTACACGCATGTTGCCACACAAAACTCATCTCACAAAAGTCGCTACATGCATGTCGCCACACACAACTCAACACACACAACTTGACAAACGAAACTCGCCCTAAAACACACACAAGTTTGGTATTAGCCTTCAAAAATAAAAATCTAATTAATAAGCAGACAAACTACAAGAGCAACAAATGTACCATATAGGAAATACAGCAGCTGTCAGTCACATGACCTGTCTATTATGTGTATGTGTGAGCTAATATATACTGCCAGGGGGAGGGCTTCCTGTTGGCTGGGGATTTATCAGGCTGCCAATTTATCTTACAAATACTGAGGTAAAAATACTGAGCAAATAATGTGTTAACGAGGTCTAATACAGGAGATCACACAGGTATATACTATATACAGGAGGAGATGACATACAGGTATATACTATATACAGGGGAGATGACATACAGGTATACACTATATACAGGGGAGATGACTTACAGGTATATCTAATATATAAAGCTGACTGTGTGTGTGTATGTCCGGGATTGGCATCTGCACCGTCACAGCTACAGCCACAAACTCTTGCACAGTCACACGTCTGAACCCTGAGAGCGTCATAGGCTATGTTGTGAGGTGAAATTTTAACCCCGCACGTTCCAATTCACCAAACAATTTTGCCCCTATCAACATAATGGGGAAAAAGTGATAGGAAAAGTGTTGGAGGCAAATTGACAGCTACCAGATGTGAACAAGGGGGACTTAAAGAGTGAGAGCGATGGCGTCAAAGAGTATATACCGTACAGTTGCTAAGGTGGGGCCCCGACATGGGATACTCACCACACACGGGGATATGAACACACACACACAAAATGCGCCACATACTACCACGTGCTTGAACACATATACCACCCTCACCACACATTTCACCACACATACACCAATCTCGCCACATAAAAGTCGAAACAAAAAAGTCGCCGCTCAAAACTAGCCACGCGCAAAACATGCCACGTGCAAATCTAGGCTCACGCAAAACTCGCCACACGTGCAAAAAAATTGCCACATGCGCAAAAGTTGCAATACATGCAAAAGTTGCCTCAAGCAAAACTTGCACATACTCAAAACGCACCACACATAAAACTCACCATGCGCAAAACTCACCATGCGCAAAACTTGCTGCACACAACTTGCTACACTAATCTGTCACATGCAACTCGACACAAAAAGTTGGTACACGCATGTCGCCACACAAAACTCATCTCACAAAAGTCGCTACATGCATGTCACAATATGCCACTCAACACACAACTTGACACATGAAACTCGCCCTAAGGCCGGTTTCACACATCAGTGACTCCGGTACGTGAGGTGACAGTTTCCTCACGTACCGGAGCCACTGACACACGTAGACACATTAAAATCAATGCATCTGTGCAGATGTCATTGATTTTTTGCGGACCGTGTCTCTGTGTGCCAAACATAGAGACATGTCAGTGTTCATGGGAGCGCACGGATTACACGGACCCATTAAAGTCAATTAAGCGCTGTCCCCCCCACTGGTGCTGAAGCCTCCATTCATATCTTCTCTACAGCAGCATTTGCTGTAGAGAAGATATGAATAATCGTGTGTAAAATCAAGATCCAGGTCATGGGGATTTATCAGGCAGCCAATTTAGATTACAAATAATGAGGTAAAAATACTGAGCAAATAACGTGTGAACAAGGTCTAATACAGGGAAGATGACACAGGTATATACTATATACAGGAGGAGATGACACACACATATATCCTATATACAGGGGAGATGACACACAGGTATATACTATATACAGGAGGAGATGACACACTGGTATATACTATATACAGGGGAGATGACACACAGGTATATACTATATACAGGAGGAGATGACACACAGGTATATACTATATACAGGAGGAGATGACACACTGGTATATACTATATACAGGGGAGATGACACACAGGTATATACTATATACAGGAGGAGATGACACACAGGTATATACTATATACAGGAGCAGATGACATACAGGTATATACTATATACAGGAGGAGATGACTTACAGGTATATACTATATACAGGAGGAGATGACACACGTATATACTATATACAGGAGGAGATAACATACAGGTATATACTATATAAAAGAGGAGATGACACATATGTATATAGAGGAGGAGATGACATACAGCAGGTATATACTATATACAGAGGAGATGACATACAGGTATATACTATATACAGGAGATGAAATACAGGTATATACTATACATAGGAGGAGATAACATACAGGTATATAGTATATACAGAAGAGATGACATACAGGTATATACTATATACAGGAGATGACATACAGGTTTATACTATATATAAGGGAGATGACAAACATGTATATACTGAGGGGAAAATGAGAGGTGTGAGGTGAAAATGAGGGGTGCAAAATGAGAGGAGTGAGGGAAAATAGTGGAGTGATCGGAAAATGACAGATGTGAGGTCGAAATGACAAGTGTTAGGGGGGAATGAGAGGAGTGAGGGGGAAAATAAGAGGAGTGAGGGAGAAAATGAGAGATGTGAGGGGGAAAATGAGAGGCGTGATGGGAAAATGAGAAGTGAGGTGCTATAAAGAACCACAGATATTTACTATGCCCAGGCAACGCCGGGCTCTTCAGCTAGTCTAATATATAAAGCTGAATGTGTGTATGTGTTTATGTATGTATGTATGTATGTGTGTATGTCCGGGATTGGCATCTGCACCATCGCAGCTACAGCCACAAAATTTTGCACAGTCACACGTCTGGACCCCGAGAGCGTCATAGGCTATGTTGTGAGGTGAAATTTTAACCCCGCGCGTTCCAATTCACCAAACTATTTTGCCCCTATCTACATAATGGGGAAAAAAGGAAAAGTGTTGGAGGCAAATTGACAGCTACCAGATGTGAACAAGGGGGACTTAAAGAGTGAGAGCGATGGCGCCAAAGAGTATATACCGTACAGTTGCTAAGGTGGGGCTCCGACATGGGATACTCACCACACACGGGGATATGAACACACACACACAAAAGGCGCCACACACACTACCACGTGCTTGAACACATATACCACCCTCAGCACACATTTCACCACACATACACCAACCTCGCCACATAAAAGTCGAAACACAAAAGTCGCCGCTCAAAACTTGCCACGCGCAAAACTCGCCACATGCAAAACTAGGCTCATGCAAAACTCGCCACACGTGCAAAACTCACCTCATGGAAAACTCGCCACATGCAAAACTTGCACACGCGGAAAAATTGCCACATGCAAAAGTTGCCTCACACAAAACTTGCACATACTCAAAACGCACCACACGTAAAACTCACCACGCGCAAAACTCGCCATGCGCAAAACTTGCTGCACACAACTTGCTACACTAACCTGTCACATGCAACTCGACACAAAAAGTTGCTACACGCATGTCGCCACACAAAACTCATCTCACAAAAGTCGCTACATGCATGTCGCCACATGCAGCTCAACACACAGAACTTGACACATGAAACTCGCCCTAAAACACACAAAAGTCTGGTATTATCCTTCAAAAATAAAAATCTGATTAATAAGCAGACAAACTACAAGAACAACAAATGTACCATATAGGAAATATGGCAGCTGTCAGTCACATGACCTGTCTATTATGTGTATGTGTGAGCTAATATATAAGGGGGGAGGGCTTCCTGTTGGTGGGAGATTTATCAGGCTGCCAATTTAGCTTACAAATACTGAGGTAAAAATACTGACCAAATTACGTGTGAACGCGGTCTAATACAGGAGGAGATGACACACAGATATATACTATATACAGGAGGAGATGACACACAGGTATATACTATATACAGGAGAGATGACACACAGGTATATACTATATACAGGAGGAGATGACACACAGATATATACTATATACAGGAGCAGATGACACACAGGTATATACTATATACAGGAGCAGATGACACACAGGTATATACTATATACAGGAGGAGATGACTTACAGGTATATACTATATACAGGAGGAGGTGACAACCTGGTATATACTATATACAGGGGAGATGACATACAGGTACATAGTATATGCAGGGGCGATGACACACAGGTATATACTATATACAGGAGGAGGTGACAACCTGGTATATACTATATACAGGGGAGATGACATACAGGTACATACTATATACAGGGGCGATGACACAGGTATATACTATATACAGTGGAGATGACACACAGGTATATACTATATACAGGAGGAGATGATATACAGGTATATACTATATACTGGAGGAGATGACACACAGGTATATACTATATACAGGAGGAGATGACTTACAGGTACATACTATATACAGAAGGAGATGACACGCGTATAAGCTATATACAGGAGGAGATGACATACAGGTATATACTATATAAAAGAGGAGATGACACAGGTATATAGAGGAGGAGATGACATACAGCAGGTATATACTATATACAGGGGAGATGACATACAGGTATATACTATATACAGGAGATGACATACAGGTATATACTATGTATAGGAGGAGATGACATACAGGTATATACTATATACAGGGGAGATGACATACAGGTATATACTGTATACAGGAGATGACATACAGGTATATACTATGTATAGGAGGAGATGACATACAGGTATATAGTATATACAGAAGAGATGGCATACAGGTATATAATATATACAGGAGGAGATGACACATTGGTATATACAATATACAGGAGGAGATGACATACAGCAGGTATATACTATTTACAGGGGAGATGACATACAGGTATATACTATATACAAGAGAAGACATACAGGTGTATACTATATATAAGGGAGATGACAAACATGTATATACTGAGGTGAAAATGAGGGGTGTGAGGTGAAAATTAAAAGGTGTGAGTGAAAAATGAGAGGAGTAAGGGAAAATAGTGGAGTGATCGGAAAATGACAGATGTGAGGTCGAAATGACAAGTGTTAGGGGGGAATGAGAGGAGTGAGGGGGAAAATGAGAGGTGTAACGTAGAAAATGAGAGGTGTAAGGGAGAAAATGAGAGGCATGATGGGAAAATAAGAGACGTGAGGTGCTATAACTAACCACAGATATTTACTATGCCCAGGCAACGCCGGGCACTTCAGCTAGTACTGTATATAAGTGTAAGGGTCGGCCAGAGCAGTAGTCATGGCTGATAGTGATCCCTGTATCACACCCTGGCCTCCCTCACAGTACACTAGTGTCTTTCCTTCTGCATACCTGTGCCCTGGGTCTCCATCCCGTCAGGGTCCCCTCTGTTCTGTAGAAGGCTCCTGGTTGACTGTTTCATAGAAAGAGAGACACAGTCCAGCTCAACTATAACAACAACAGCTTTACTTGGTTCTTTTCTCAGCATATCCAAGTTATTTCCAGCATCCACATCAAGTTTCACAACATGCAATTTCTCTTCTGTCCCTGTCCTTTTCTCTTTCTCACTAAGCCCTCTTCCGGGATGGACCATACCTTTTGATCCCTCAGTATCCTCTCTGTTCAGCTCTACTCCGTTTGGAGACACCTCAGCCATTTCGCCCCAGTACTGAGGGCACCAGCCCACATAATAAGCTGCTACACGATGAGCGACCTGCCCGTACAGCTTAGCCTTCTTCTAGCAACTGCAGTCCCGCTAATACTGCACCGCTAGCATGGTTGCTGTTGCTTCTAATGAGGGCCAGACCCGGGATGCTTTATGGCTGGGCCTTATTCTCTTTTATTTATTCGTTGTGTGGCACGGTGTGGCCCAGGGCTAGTCAGCCCGAGTGAGCTGCATGGGCGCCCCGGTCCCACCTGAGACCTAAGAGGAAGTCCTTCCTGCCTTATCCACCATGCCTCTCCTATGTTCAACCATTATAACACTACAACTCCACCTATAATGTACCCCATCTTGTGGCTAACTGTGGGTACTACACTCACCCTACCAGTACAATTACATATATATATATATACACTGCTTTAAAAAAAAGGGAACATTAATATCCCACATCCTAGATATTACTGAATGAAATATTCCAGTTGTAAATCTTTATTCATTACATAGTGAAATGTGTTGAGAACAATAAAACCTAAAAAGTATCAGCGTAAATCACAACTATTATCCCACGGCGGTCTGGAGTTGGAAAGATGCTCAAAATCAAATTGGAAAATTAAGTTACAGGCTGATCCAACTTCAGTGGAAATGCCTCAAGACAAGGAAAAGATGCTCAGTAGTGTGTGGACTCCACGTGCCTGTATGACCTCCCTACAACACCTGGGCATGCTCCTGATGAGGTGGCTGATGGTCTCCTGAGGGATCTCCACCCAGACCTGGACTAAAGCATCCGCCAACTCCTGGAAAGTCTGTGGTGTAACATGACATTGGTGGATGGTGCGAGACATGATGTCCCAGATGTGTTCAATCTGATTCAGGTCAGGGGAACGGGCAGGCCAGTCCATAGCTTCAATGGCTTCATCTTGCAGAAACTGCTGACACACTCCAGCCACATGAGCTCTGGCATTATCCTGCATTAGGAGGAACCGAGGGCCAACCGCACCAGCATGTGGTCTGAAAAGGGGTCTGAGGATCTCATCTCGGTACCTAATGGCAGTCGGGCTACCTCTGGCGAGCATATGGAGGGCTGTGTGGCCCTCCAAAGAAATGCCACTCCACACCATTACTGACAAGCTGCCAAACCGGTCATGCTGAAGGATGTTGCAGGCAGCAGATCGCTCTCCATGGCGTCTCCAGACTGTCACATCTGTCACATGTGCTCAGTGTGAACCTGCTTTCATCTGTGAAGAGCACAGGGCACCAGTGGCGAGTTTGCCAATCCTGGTGTTCTGTGGCAAATGTCAAGCGTCCTGCACGGTGTTGCGGCTGTGAGCACAACCCCATCTGTGGATGTCGGGCACTCAGACCATTCTCATGGAGTCCGTTTCTAACCTTTTGTGCAGACATATACACTTTTGTGGCCTGCTGGAGGTCATTTTGCAGGGCCCTGGCAGTGCTCCTCCTGTTCCTCCTTGCACAAAAGCTGAGGTACTGATCCTGCTGCTGATTTTTACCCTCCCACAGCCCCCTCCACATCTCCTGGTGCACTGGCCTGTCTTCTGGTAGCACCTCCAGCCTCTCGACACTACACTGACAGACAGAGCAAACCTTCTTGCCACAGCTCGCATTGATGTGCCATCCTGGATGAGCTGCACTACCTGAGCCACTTTTGTGGGTTGTAGAGTCCGTTTCATGCTACCAGGAGTGTGAAAGCACAACCAACATCCAAAAGTGACCAAAACATCAGCTAGAAAGCATTGGTACTGAGATGTGGTCTGTGGTCCCCACCTGCAGAACCACTCCTTTATTGAGTGTGTCTTGATAATTGCCAATAATTTCCATCTGTTGTCTATTCCATTTGCACAACAGCATGTGAAATTGATTGTCAAACAGTGTTTCCTCCTAAGTGGACAGTTTGATTTCATTTCACAGAAGTTTGATTTACTTGGAGTTATATTCTGTTGTTTTCATGTTCCCTTTATTTTTTTGAGCAGTATATATATATATATGTATATATATATATACATTGTAAAGCTGCAGTAGCATCGTACGCAGTGAAGAAGCAGTGACCCACAAATTCAAACACACAATAGTCTCTTTTAATGTGTTTCTTCACAGCATTAAAGTCCACTTCACATAAATGCATATAACTTCAGTGATCAGTTTACACCAGTTCAAAGTAATGCATATCACATGGCTTTAGATTTGCGGTCCCTAAACAGGCCAGACTTCCCTTGTCCAGTTTCCCTGGGTGACCGCACGCCATCTCACAGTCTCTATACGTCTCCGTACACACAGCCTCATATGTTGCAGACACTACTCACGCCAGCCCTCCTCTGACTAGTACTCGTGGGTGTCCTGCATCGCTGTATCACAGTCTCTTACAGACTCATTACTCACACAGTCGTACACAGTTCAGGATATCCTCCGGATAGCAGCCGGGCACCATATCCACCTGTTTGCAATCATTGCACATGCTAGTCCTCTTTCGGGTACAGGACATCCACCTCCGGGCACAGGACTGTCCACATCCAAGACCAGTACCATTGACAACTTGCATCTCTGTGTACGCTGCGGGTACCAGGCTATTCAGCTGCCCTGGGTGCTGGCTCTGCTGGCCTCCATGCACTCTGCAGACCAGCACAACAGACTGACACTGACGTGCACCTCGCACACCTGGCCTGACCTGGCCAGACACCTGACACACCCATACCCCTTACTGCAGGGTTTTTAAACACACACAAACCTGTGGCCTTCAGCCACCTGGAAAAACCGGACCGGAGATCCGTGACTCTCATGCACACCTATGGACTTCATCCGTCTGCATGCACATTCTGGGGAGAACAAACAGTGCCCCCTAGCTGCATCAGAGGCCACAGCCTCACTATATATATATCTATATATACTGTATATATATATATATATACACACACATATATACTGTATATATATATATATATGTATATATATATATATATATATATATAGTTAGGTCCATATGAATAATTTGGACAGAGACAACACTTTCTAATTGTGATTATAGACATTACCACAAAGAATTTCAGCTTTCATTTGAGGGCATCCACATTAAAATTGGATGAAGGGTTTGGGAGTTTCAGCTCCTTAACATGTGCCACCCTGTTTTTGAAGGGACCAAAAGTAATTGGACAATTGACTCCAAGGCTATTTCATGGACAGGTGTGGGCAATCCCTTCGTTATGTCATTCTCAATTGAGCAGATAAAAGGCCTGGAGTTGATTTGAGGTGTGGTGCTTGCATTTGAAAAGTTTTGCTGTGAAGTAAACATGCGGTCAACGGAGCTCTCCATGCAGGTGAAACAAGCCATCCTTAAGCTGCGAAAACAGAAAAAAACCCATCCGAGAAATTGCTACAATATTAGGAGTGGCAAAATCTACAGTTTGGTACATCCTGAGAATGAAAGAAAGCACTGGTGAACTCATCAATACAAAAAGACCTGGGCGCCCACGGAAGACAACAGTGGTGGATGATCGCAGAATAATCTCCATGGTGAAGAGAAACCCCTTAACAACAGCCATCCAAGTGACCAACACTCTCCAGGAGGTCGGCGTATCAATATCCAAATCTACTATAAAGAGAAGACTGCATGAAAGTAAATACAGAGGGTTCACTGCACGGTGCAAGCCACTCATAAGCATCAAGAATAAAAAGGCTAGACTGGACTTTGCTAAAAAACATCTAAAAAAGCCAGCACAGTTCTGGAAGAACATTCTTTGGACAGATGAAACCAAGATCAACCTTTACCAGAATGATGGAAAGAGAAAAGTATGGTGAAGGCGTGGTACAGCTCATGATCCAAAGCATACCACATCATCTGTAAAGTACGGCGGTGGCAGTGTGATGGCTTGGGCATGCATGGCTGCCAGTGGCACTGGGTCACTAGTATTTATTGATGATGTGACACAGGACAGAAGCAGCCGAATGAATTCTGAGGTATTCAGAGCCATACTGTGTGCTCAGATCCAGCCAAATGCAGCCAAACTGATTGGTCGTCGTTTCATACTACAGATGGACAATGACCCAAAACATAAAGCCAAAGCAACCCAGGAGTTTATTAAAGCAAAGAAGTGGAATGTTCTTGAATGGCCAAGTCAGTCACCTGATCTCAACCCAATTGAGAATGCATTTCACTTGATAAAGACTAAACTTCAGACAGAAAGGCCCACAAACAAACAGCAACTGAAAACCACCGCACTGAAGGCCTGGCAGAGCATCAAGACTGTTGGTGCTTATGATACTCTATGAACTAGTCAGATAAGGATCAGCGTGTTTAGTGCCGCAACTGATGATGTGAAGCATTATGTAAAGACTGTTTGCATTTGGTTCATGTTTCTATGGATTATAACTGCTTAAATAAACCAAATAGACTGTTTATGTGTTAAAAACCATGCCCATGTGCATTTATCCTGTTGCCAAGCGAGTGTCACCCAATACATGCAGTGAGCGCAACGTTACTATATATATATATATATATATATATATATATATATATATATATCTACTATATAATTGTCTAAGGGTCACTTCCATCTGTCTCTCTGTCTTTCTGTCTGTCTGTCTTTCTGTTATGGATATTCATTGGTCGCGGCCTCTGTCATGGAAATCCAAGTCGCTGATTGGTCGTTTTGCTATGACCAATCAGCGACCGGCAGAGTCCGGCGGAAAAATGGCCACTCCTTCCTCCCCACAGTCAGTGCCTGCTCCATACTCCCCTCCAGTCAGCCCTCACACAGGGTTAATGCCAGCGTTAATGGACCGCGGTGTAACGCACTCCATTAACGCAGCTATTAACCCTGTGTGACCAACTTTTTACTATTGATGATGCGTATGCAGCATCAATAGTAAAAAGATCTAATGTTACAAATAATAATAATGCAAAAAAAGGTTATTCTCACCCTCCGCCGTCGCGTCCTCTCCTCGGCAGTGCAAGTGGAAGGTTTCGGGGCCAAAGATGGTATGCAAGAAGGACCTTCCATGACGTCATGGTCATGTGACTGCGACGTCATCACAGATTCTGTGCTCATCCAACCCTGGAACCAGAAGCTGCCACGTGCACCGCACACAGGCGACAGGACTACAAGGGTTCCCTCGGAAGGTGAGTATATGTTTTTTTTTATTTTAACTCTTTTTTAACCTGTTACATATGTGTCTGGACAATATACTACGTGGCTGGGCAATATACTACGTGACTGGCCAATATACTACGTGACTGGGCAATATGCTACGTGGCTGTGCTATATACTACGTGGCTCTGTGCTGTATACTACGTCCCTGTGCAATATACTACGTCGCTGGGCAATATACTACGTGACTGCAATATACTACGTGGCTGGGCAATATACTACGTGACTGCAATATACTACGTCACTGGGCAATATACTACGTGACTGCAATATACTACGTGGCTGGCCAATATACTACGTGGCTCTGTGCTGTATACTATGTGACTGGGCAATATACTACGTGACTGGGCAATATACTACGTGGGCTGTGCAATATACTATGTGGACATGCATATTCTAGAATACCCGATGCGTTAGAATCGGGCCACCATCTAGTGTATATATAAATCTCCAATTATGATGTACGTGTATGTGACTGTAAACCCAGGCTCTTATTTTTACAGCAGTTTTGCAAATCAGATAAATTAATGTTCTTGACCTAGCCTTTGCTGAAAAAGATTAATTAAAGTAAAACTAGTAGTTATGAAGCTGACGGTTATAAACTTTGACACAATGAAGTTAACCATAAATTTTACAATCTACCGTATATACTCGAGTATAAGCCGAGATTTTCAGCCCAAATTTTTGGGCTGAAAGTGCCCCCCTCGGCTTATACTCGAGTCACGGTAGCGGTGGGGTCGGCGGGTGAGGGGGTGAGGGCGCTGAGGTATACTTACCTAGTCCCAGCGATCCTCGCGCTGTCCCTGCCATCCCACGGGCTTCGGCGCTGCAGTTTCTTCCTCTCTTCAGCGGTCACGTGGGACCGCTCATTACAGAAATGAATAAGCGGCTCCACCTCCCATAGGGGCGGAGCCGCTTATTCATTTCTCTAATCAGCGGTGCCGGTGACCGCTGATAGAGAAAGAAGCTGCGGCACCGAAGACAGGAGGGGACAGCGCGAGGATCGCCAGGACTAGGTGAGTATAGCATATTCACCTGTCCTCGTTCCAGCCGCCGGGCGCCGATCCATCTTCCCGGCCGGCGCCTCCATCTTCCCGGCGTCTCTGCTCTCTGACTGTTCAGGCAGAGGGCGCGATGACGCATACAGTGTGCGCGGCGCCCTCTGCCTGATCAGTCAGAGCAGAGACGCCGGGAAGATGGAGGCGCCGGAACGAGACGCCGGGAGCTGCAATCAAGGGAGGTGAGTATGTGTTTTTTTTTCTTTATTGCGGCAGTAGCAGCGGCAGCACAAATTTATGTGGAACATCTATGGGGCACAGTGAACGGTGCAGAGCACCGTATATGGCACAGCACAGCTATGTATGGGGCACAGTGAACGGTGCAGAGCACCGTATATGGCACAGCACAGCTATAGGGCACAGTGAACGGTGCAGAGCACCGTATATGGCACAGCACAGCTATGTATGGGGCACAGTGAACGGTGCAGAGCACCGTATATGGCACAGCACAGCTATGGGGCACAGTGAACGGTGCAGAGCACCGTATATGGCACAGCTATGGGGCACAGTGAACGGTGCAGAGCACCGTATATGGCACAGCACAGCTATGGGGCACAGTGAACGGTGCAGAGCACCGTATATGGCACAGCTATGGGGCACAGTGAACGGTGCAGAGCACCGTATATGGCACATCTATGGGGCACAATGAACGGTGCAGAGCACCGTATATGGCACAGCTAGGGGGCACAATGAACGGTGCAGAGCACTATATGGTTCACACCTATGGGGAAATATGAACGGTGCAGAGCACTATATGGCACAGCTATGGGGAAATAATGATCTATTTTTATTTTTGAAATTCACCGGTAAATGCTGCATTTCCACCCTAGGCTTATACTCGAGTCAATAAGTTTTCCCAGTTTTTTGTGGCAAAATTAGGGGGGTCGGCTTATACTCGGGTCGGCTTATACTCGAGTATATACGGTACTTAGTCTGGTTTTTAGAATTGTTCATTTTGGCAGCTTATAGAATCTCTGTTCTGGCATATTGTTCTACAATGTTGAAGATATATAGTGTATTCTTATAATAATATATGATTTACTATAACACCACTCAATGAAGTATAATGGTATCTTCTCAGACTTAAATCTCAAACTGGCTACTAAAACAGTAATAAGAGAAAAGAGAAGTTATGTTTGCAGCCTAATAATCGTATTTTATTTTATAGTTCAACAAAACATCTGTGCAAAAATTGTTCTGGCACTGCAAACTGTTAAGAAAACTATTAAGATTTGAGAGGCCTCAGTGGTTGATACCTTTTAATGGCTATCTGAAAAGATGATAAATTGCAAGCTTTCCAGACTACTCAGGTCTCTTCATCAGGCATAGAATAACATAAAATCTGAAGAGCCACATATTTATACACAACGGGACACAGAAATGATGCAATAGATAAGACAAGTAACGTGAAGCAGGACTATCATTATGGCAGAGGGATAAACAGTTGTGCCTGTAAATATTAGAACAGATTATAGATAAGGAGTGTGAAAGTTTAATTGTCCTGTGACTGAGGTCTGATCCATGGTTGTGATGCCCTCAAATGGTCTGAAGAGAACATTCCTTAGTTGATATAGAAAGACATAAATCCATGTGACACATTCATTCCTGCACTGAGTGTGTCAAAGGTTGTCATAAGTTTATACTCCCAGACTCTTCTGTATCTCTGAGATTTGAAGTTACTTTTTAATACTAGTAATTAGGCTTGAGCGACTTTTAGTTTTTTAGGGTCGAGTCGGGTTTCGCGAAACCCGACTATCTCAAAAGTCGAGTCGAGTGAAATCGGCCGATTATCGCGAAAAGTCGGTGATCGACCGAAAACACGAAACCCAGTGCAAGTCAATGGGGGAGCATAGTCGGCAGTGAGTGGAGGCCAGGAAAACACCTACAGCGCCCATTTTAATGGCAAAAACATCCATTCTTGGTACTGAAGCTTGTCAATTTTAATTTACCTTATAATAATAGTTAGGCATTGGACATTGGAGGTCATTTGGCTAAAGTTGTGGGGAGTATGGCTGGGTCAAGTATTTAGTGGGCCCAGGAAACGTGGACCACATCACGACAGTGGAGCAGGGAGAGGTAAGTATTTCAAATTTGCACGTGCTGTGATCCTGAGCAAGCAGGGGGGCCCACTCGTTCACATTGGCACTGGCACAGGGCCCCTCAAAGTACGGCGGTGTGTTTGCATGGCAGGGGCGCCTCCCACCGGCAGCGACACTTTTGCGTACTATGAGGGGCACTGTGCTAGTGACGTCGCCAACGAGTATGCCCCCCCACCTGATGAAGGAACCTGCACTTTCATCTGCACCTTCCTCTTTGTCCCCGTGTAAGGTGGTATAGTATGCGGGAAGGGGAACCTGACTTTCAGCAGGGTCACAATCTTGCTGTGTAGCGTGCAAGGGGAATGTAGCGGTCTGGGTCAATGTACCAGCAGAGTCATCTAGCACTGGATGGGCAATGGGCAGGATGAGGAGGAAACACAGATATAGTCCCAAATACAAAAGTAGGCTAAAAGCAGTTCAAAATTGGTAACAGGACTAAACAGGCGGCATTGCTTTGTTCAGTGGAGGACAACTCTAATGAGAGGCTGACACAGTGAGTAGGCCCAAATCAGTAAGTAGTCTAAATGCAGTTCAAAATTGGTAACAGTATTAAACAGGCAGCACTGCTTTGTTCAGTGGAGGAGAACAGCAAGGAGCGGCAGACACCGTTAGTAGGCCCCAACCCAACTAGTAGGCAAAATGCAGTGTAATATTAACAACTACTTAACGAGAGCCTGAAAATGGAAGTTCAGGGCAGGAAACCAGGAGAACAGCAAGGAGCGGCAGAGACCGTTAGTAGGCCCCAACCCAACTAGTAGGCCAAATGCAGTGTAATATTAACAACTAATTAACGAGAGCCTGAAAATGGAAGTTCAGGACAGGAAACCAGGAGAACAGCAAGGAGCGGCAGACACCATTAGTAGGCCCCAACCCAGCTAGTAGGCAAAATGCAGTGTTATATTAACAACTACTGAATGAGAGCCTGAAAATGGAAGCTCAGGAGAACACCTTGGAGCGGCAGACACTGGTAGTAGGCCCCAACCAAACTAGTAGCCCCACTGCAGTTGTTCCATTTAACAACTATTTAACAAGAGCCTGAAGACAGAAGATCAGAAAAGGCAACCAGGAGAACACCTTGGAGCAGCAGACACTGTTAGTAGGCCCCAAACAAACTAGTAGCCCCACTGCAGTTGTTCCATTTAACAACTATTTAACAAGAGCCTGAATATAGAAGCTCAGGAAAGGCAACCAGGAGAACACCTTGGAGCGGCAGACACTGTTAGTAGGCCCCAACCCAACTAGTAGCCCCACTGCAGTTTTAAACTTCCGATAGGCTGAAAACCTGATAATTGCAGGTCCTTTTTTTTTAAGAGGACAGCTGTATTGAGTAGCGCTGCCAGACACTGCTAGTAGACCTTACACCACAAAGTTGGCTCGATGCAGGTTTAAAAAAGGTTACATGGGTACACGGTCAGCATTGGTGTGGTCAGTGGAGGACAATTGGAAGGAGGGACCGCAGACAGACTTAGTAGACCTAACATAAAAAAGGTGGCTCTATGCACTTTTAAATAGGTTCCAGGGGTACACAGGCAGCAATGGTGTGGTCAGTGGAGGACTATTGGAAGGAGGGACCGCAGACAGACTTAGTAGGCCTAACATAAAAAAGTAGGCTCAATGCAGTTTCAATTATCTTGCAGGGGTACACAGGCAGCATTGGTGTGGTCAGCGGAAGACTATTGGAAGGAGGGACCGCAGACAGACTTAGTAGGCCTAAAATAAAAAAAGTAGGCTCTATGCACTTTTAACTAGGTTCCAGGGGTACACAGGCAGAATTGGTGTGGTCAGCGGAGGACTATTGGAAGGAGGGACCGCAGACAGACTTAGTAGGCCTAAAATAAAAAAGTAGGCTCTATGCACTTTTAACTAGGTTCCAGGGGTACACAGGCAGCATTGGTGTGGTCAGCGGAGGACTATTTGAAGAAGGGACCGCAGACAGACTTAGTAGGCCTAAAATAAAAAAAAGGAGGCTCTATGCACTTTTAAATAGGTTCCAGGGGTACACAGGCAGCATTGGTGTGGTCAGTGGAGGACTATTGGAAGGAGGGACCGCAGACAAACTTAGTAGGCCTAAAATAAAAAAAGTAGGCTCAATGCTGTTTCAATTATCTTGCAGGGGTACACAGGCAGTATTGGTGTGGTCAGCGGAGGACAATTGGAAGGAGTGTCTGACCCAGTTAGTACTCCAAAATAATACATAGATGATAATGTCTCGCAAAAAAAACAAAACAAACAAAAAAAAGGGTGGCATACTTAGGTACAGGGGTGGGCTCCTCTGCTGACTTTCAGACATTGTTACTTGGTGCAAAGTATTTACTGATGTAAATGTAGGACAGGGCCATTGAATATTTTAAGTAGCATCATACATGTCAACAAATTGGTATTGTGAGTGCCAGGCATAGAAGGATTTCATCGCATAGACTAAACAGCGGTGGAGCAGTGACAGATAATTTTGCAAGTGGTAGAGCACAGTTGGAGCTGGGGGCCACTCTCTCGTGCCCGGCGGTACTTGCCCAAGGCCCCTCATATTACAATGGTGTGTCTGACGTTGGGTGTACGCCACCACCGCCAGAGACACTTCATTGTACTAAGAGGGACCCGGTGCCAGTGCCGTCGACCAAAAGTGGGCACACCCACCTCTTCAGACAAACGGCACTCTCACGGGTGCTTTCACCAAGTGGCGAGACCACGGCCACGTGGGGGAGTCAGCCCATTTAGGGAGGTGTAAACATGTCGTATGCTGGACATACAGCAGCTGCAAATGGAGAAATTGGAACACTCAGTAAGAGCAGTCCAAAAGCAAGACCTTTTTAAAGGAAAGCTAGGTGTCAGTCGGGAAAGGTGGGGCAAAATAATTAGAAATCCATGAGTGGTTCATTTTAATGAAGGTTAGATCATCAACATTTTGGGTAGCCAGACGAGTCCTTTTTTCGGTCAGTATTGAACCAGCAGCACTGAATACTCTTTCTGATAGCACACTAGCTGCTGGGCAAGCGAGCTCCTGCAATGCATATTCGGACAATTCAGGCCAGGTGTCTATTTTGGATGCCCAGTAATCAAATGGGAATGACGGTTGAGGGAGAACATCGATAAGGGATGAAAAATAGTTAGTAACCATACTGGACAAATGTTGTCTCCTGTCACTTTGAATTGATGCTGCAGTACCTGTCCTGTCTGCGGTCATTGCGAAATCACTCTTCAACCTGGTCAGAAAACCCCTCTGTCCAACGCCACTTCTGATTTGTGCACCTCTAACACCTCTGCCCTGTTGCCCCCTGCAGCTCGTGTGAGAACCATCACCGGCGCTCTGTGTTGGGAATGCCTGAATCAAACGGTCAACAAGAGTTGCTTGTTTGGTTGCCAATATTTGTTCAAGGTTCTCATGTGGCATGATGTTTTGCAGTTTCCCCTTATAGCGTGGGTCCAGGAGGCAAGCCAACCAGTAATCGTCATCAGTCATCATTTTTATAATGCTGGGGTCCCTTTTTAGGATACGCAAGGCATAAACCGCTGTTGTGAATTCTGTTGTCGAACTCCCTCCTGTGGTCGTGAATGGTACTTCGGCGAGTTCTGTCTATGGGCTCCCTCTGGTGGCTATGAGTGAAGCTGCTGCTTCTGAGGTTCCGTACACAGGTGACGTGGTTTATCCTTTGGTTGGCTTCTCTATTTAACTCCACTCAGATCGTTACTCCATGCCAGCTGTCAATGTTTTAGCATTGGTTCAGTTCGCTCCTGGATCTGCCTGGTGACCTGTCTTCTCCTGCAGAAGCTAAGTTCCTTATTGTTATTTTTGCTCATTGTTTCTTTGTCCAGCTGGTTATCCTGATTTTGTCTTGCTAGCTGGAAGCTCTGGGATGCAGAGTGGCACCCCGCACCGTGAGTCGGTGTGGAGGACCCTTTTGCACACTCTGCGTGGTCTTTTGTAGGTTTTTGTGCTGACCGCAAAGATTCCTTTCCTATCCTCTGTCTACTTAGTAAGTCTGGCCTCCCTTTGCTGAAACCTATTTCATTTCTGCGTTTGTGACTTTCATCTTTACTCACAGTCATTATATGTGGGGGGCTGCCTATTCCTTTGGGGAATTTCTCTGAGGCAAGGTAGGCTTTATTTTCTATCTCTAGGGCTAGCTAGCTCTGAGGCTGTGACGAGGCGCCTAGGGAGCGTCAGGAGCGCTCCACGGCTATTTTTAGTGTGTGCGATAGGATTAGGGCTTGCGGTCAGCAGAGCTCCCACATCCCAGAGCTCGTCCTGTATGAGTTTAACTATCAGGTCGGGTGCTCCTAACCACCAGGTCATAACAAACCGCCATGTGGGCCAATGTTCCAGTTGTCAATTCACTGCTTGTCCTGGGTTGAGGAGCACTTTCGGGCAAATCAACGTCACTTGCCTCCCTCAAAAACCCTGAACCTGGCCTTGCAACGCCACCAGTTTCTATTGCCCCCTGAGAAGCTTCCTCATCCAAAAAATACTCATCCCCATCATCCTCCTCGTCCTCCTCCTCTTCACCCGCCACCTCATCCAGTAGACTTTCCTGACCAGACAATGGCTGACTGTCATCATGGCTTCCCTCGTCCTCGGCTGCAGACGCCTGCTCCTTTATGTGCGTCAAACTTTGCATCAGCAGACGCATTAGGGGGATGCTCATGCTTATTATGGCGTTGTCTGCACTAACCAGCCATGTGCATTCCTCAAAACACTGAAGGACTTGACAGAGGTCTTGTAGCTTCGACCACTGTACACCTGACAACTCCATGTCTGCCATCCAACTGCCTGCCCGTGTATGTGTATCCTTCCACAAATACATAACAGCACGCCTCTGTTCACACAGTCTCTGAAGCATGTGCAGTGTGGAGTTCCACCTTGTTGCAACGTCGATGATTAGGCGATGCTGGGGAAGGTTCAAAGATCGCTGATGGTTCTGCATACGGCTGGAGTGTACGGGCGAACGGCGGATGTGCGAGCAAAGTCTGCGCACCTTCAGGAGCAGGTCAGGTAACCCCGGATAACTTTTCAGGAAGCACTGCACCAACAGGTTTATGGTGTGAGCCAGGCAAGGAATGTGTTTCAGTTGTGAAAGGGCTAGGACAGCCCTAAAATTCCTTCCGTTATCACTCACTACCTTGCCTGCCTCAAGATGTACACTGCCCAGCCATGAATGAGTTTCTTGATGGAAGAACTCGGACAGAACTTCCGCGGTGTGTCTGTTGTCGCCCAAACACTTCATTGCCAATACAGCCTGCTGACGCTTGCCACTAACTGTTCCATAATGGGACACCTCGTGTGCTACAGTGGCAGCTGCGGATGGAGTGGTCGTGCAACTGCGGTCTGTGGATGAGCTCTCACTTCTGCTGGAGGAGGAGGAGGAGCAGGGGGCACGAACGCCTACAGCCAACTGTTTCCTAGACCATGGGCTAGACAGAACTGTCCCAATATTGTTGTCCCCTGTGGACCCTGCATCCAACACATTAACCCAGTGTGCCGTGATGGACACGTAATGCCCCTGGCCATGCCTACTGGTCCATGCATCTGTTGTCAGGTCCACCTTTCTACTCACAAATTGCCTGAGTGCATGGACAATGCGGTCTTTTACATGCTGGTGGAGGGCTGGGATGGCTTTTCTCGAAAAGAAGTGTCGACTGGGTAGCTCGTAGCGTGGTACAGCGTAGTCCATCAGGGCTTTGAAAGCTTCGCTTTCAACTAACCGGTAGGGCATCATCTCTAACAAGATTAGTCTAGCAATGTGGGCGTTCAAACCCTGTGTACGCAGATGAGAGGATGAGTACTTCCTTTTCCTAATGAGAGTCTCTTGTAGGGTGAGCTGGACTGGAGAGCTGCATATGGTGGAACTAGCGGGGGTGCCGGTGGACATGGCAGACTGAGAGAGGGTTGGTGATGGTATTCTTGCTGTTGGCCTACATACAGTGTTTCCTACCAAGAACCTGGTGATTCCATGACTGCTTTGGCCTTGCGACGAAACCTCCACATTTGCTGCAGGTGGTGTGGTAAACGGTGGGCTTACAGTGAGGGAAGGGATGTAGCGTTGCTGACTAGCTTCATTGTGAGAGGGTGCAACAACGTTACGGGTCGTTTGGTATTCAGTCCAGGCTTGCAAGTGCATGGTGGTTAAATGTCTATGCATGCAATTTGTATTTAGACTTTTAACATTCTGACCTCTGCTGAAGGTCCTTGAGCATTTCTTACAGATGACTTTGCACTGATCATTTGGATCTTGGTTAAAAAAATGCCAGACTGCACTCATCCTACTATCGGATACCTTTTCAGGCATTGCACACTGAGCTACTTTAACCGGATGGCTACGCTGTCCTACAACTGTTTTTGGTTTTGCCACACGTTTTTGGCCAGATACGGGCCTGCCAGATGGAACCTGTTGCGATGTTGATGCCTGCTGCGGCTCCTCCTCCCCCGCTTCAGAGCTACTGCCGGCTGCACCCTGTTACCCCAATGGCTGCCAATCGGGGTCAACAACTGGGTCATCTATGAACTCCTCTTCTATGTCCTGTGCACCTTCCTCTGTGTCACCGTGCAAGCCGGTGCTATAGCATTCATGACAGGGCTCCATAGTCTCATCTGGGTCAGATTCTGGATCAGTACACTGCGAGGGCAATGTTGTGATCTGAGCCAAAGGAACAGCATAATAATCTGGCTGTGGCTGTGCATCTGTGCACTCCATGTCCGATTCATCTTGTAATGGGCATGGCCTGTTAACAATTTCCCTTTCTAACCCAGGAACGGTATGTGTAAAGAGCTCCATGGAGTAAACCGTTGTGTTGCCTGATGCATCCTTCTCGGTTGTTCTGGGTGAAGAACGCAAGGAAGCGACTTGTCCCTGACCGGGAACATCCACTGACGACGCGCTGCTTTTACATTTTGCACTTTCAGAAAAGGAGGCAAAAGAGGTAGAGGCAGAGTCTGCAAGGAAAGCCAAAACATGTTCCTGCTGCTCTGGCTTTAAAAGCGGTTTTCCTACTCCCAGAAAAGGGAGCGTTCCAGGCCTTGTGTAGCCAAACGATGACGGTGGCTGAACAACTTGAGACTTAGGTGCTATATTGCTTTTCCCACGACCAACTGATGCTCCACCACCACTACCATCATTGCCAGCTGGCAATGACCGCCCACGGCCACGACCTCTTCCACCAGACTTCCTCATTCTTGGAAATATGTAACCAAACTAACAAACGGTATTTGGTACTGTAAAACCAGTTACAAGGTGGACGCAAAATTGTTGTGAATTTAAATCTCCCTTTATAGGTGTGTGAGAGTGCAGGGAAAATCAGGCCCACTGTATTACAGTACACAGTTTCAGTGGCAGACAGTGGCTGACAGATATGCCACTAACAGGACTGACGCAGATGCACACACTGGAAATAAAAATCTCCCCTTCTTTTTTTTTTATATAGAAGACTAGTGAATAAATCTGGCCCACTGTATTACAGTATATTTTCTGTGGCAGAAAATGACAGATAGATACCACAGACTGGACTGGCACAGATGCACAGATTTGCCAATATTAATCTCCCCTTTTTTTTGATGGGAGACTAGTGAATAAATCTGGCCAACTGTTTTACAGTATTGTTTCAGTGGCACAAAATGACAGACCGATACCACAGACTGGACTGGCACAGATGCACAGATTTGCCAATATTAATCTCCCCTTCTTTTTTTTGATGGGAGACTAGTGAATAAATCTGGCCCACAGTTTTACAGTATTGTTTCAGTGGCACAAAATGACAGACCGATACCACAGACTGGACTGGCACAGATGCACAGATTTGCCAATATTAATCTCCCCATCTTTTTTTTGTGATGGCAGACTAGTGAATAAATCTGGCCCACTGTTTTACAGTAGTGTTTCAGTGCCACAAAATGACAGACCGATACCACAGACTGGACTGGCACAGATGCACAGATTTGCCAATATTAATCTCCCCTTCTTTTTTTTTTTGATGGGAGACTAGTGAAAAAATCTGGCCCACAGTTTTAAAGTAGTGTTTCAGTGGCACAAAATGACAGACCGATACCACAGATTGGACTGGCACAGATGCACAGATTTGCCAATATTAATCTCCCCTTCTTTTTTTTTTTTGATGGGAGACTAGTGAATAAATCTGGCCCACAGTTTTACAGTAGTGTTTCAGTGGCACAAAATGACAGACCGATACCACAGACTGGACTGGCACAGATGCACAGATTTGCCAATATTAATCTCCCCTTCTTTTTTTGTGATGGGAGACTAGTGAATAAATCTGGCCCACTGTTTTACAGCAGTGTTTCAGTGGCACAAAATGACAGACCGATACCACAGACTGGACTGGCACAGGTGCACAGATTTGCCAATATTAATCTCCCCTTTTTGTTTTTATATGGAAGACTAGTGAATAAATCTGGCCCACTGTTTTACAGTATTATTTCTGTGGCAGAAAATGACTGACAGATACAACAGACTGGACTGGCAAAGATACACTGATTGGCAATATAAATCTCCCTTTTTAGGTGTGGGACAGTGCAGAAAAATACAGGCCCACGGTTTCACACTACACAGTTTCAGGGGCAGAAAGTGGCTTGAAGATATATATATATAAAAAGGGACTGTACTACAATTACTATCTCCCTACAGTAATCTCAGAAAAGTATGGCAGGCAGCAATAAAAAGGACTGCTGCACACAAAAGTGTGGACAAACAAACAAGATAGCTGTGCAGAAAGGAAGGAACAACAGGATTTGTGTTTTGAAAAAAGCAGTTGGTTTGCATAGCGGTGTACAAACCTCAATGCAGCTATCAGGGAGCCTTATAAGGCAGCCTAAGCTACAGAGCTGATGAAGAAAAATCTAGCCTCCACTGTCTCTGCAAACAAAAGGTGGTGTTGGACAGTGGAAATCGCTACAGCACAAGCGGTTTGGGGGTTTATATTCCCTGACTAACGCTATCCCTGCTTCTGACGAAGCGGCAGCAACATCGCCCTATGCTCAGATCAGCAGCAGTAAGATGGCGATCGGTGTGCACGCCCCTTTATAGCCCCTGTGACGCCGCAGAAAGCAAGCCAATCACTGTAATGCCCTTCTCTAAGATGGTGGGAACCGAGAACTATGTCATCACGCTGCCCACACTCTGCGTCCACCTTCATTGGCTGAGATATGGAGCTGAACGCGTCATATGAAACGCGACTTTGGCGCGAAGGTCGCCGACCGCGTGGCCGACCCCACACAGGGATCGGGTCAGGTTTCATGAAACCCGACTTTGCCAAAAGTCGGCGACTTATGAAAATGACCTATCCGTTTCGCTTAACCCTACAAGTAATTTAACCTCCCTGGTGCTGTGATCAGGGATGCAAAAATGTTTTAGCCACAGGTAGATCTATTCTTTTTTTCATTTATTGTGTGGTGATGAAAATTCATCCTTGTTCTAAGTTTTTGCCTTGTCTCCCCTACATACAGACCCCCAATTGGGCATTTGGTACATTTATTTAAGTATACCACAATAGATGTGATGCAGCTAAAAGTACCTGGGATCTTGTAGTCCTCCTGATGTGAGATGGTGATGTTTATCTTGTCTGTGATCATTATAAATTGACTTGCTTTACATTTTTTCTTGTTGCAGGGAAAGGTTCCTGTAGCTGTTGGAGAGGACAGGGAACTTCTGACAATGATCTTTCATAGATTTGGGGAATGCCTAAAACATAGCTGTGGGGAAGGGGGGGTCTGGAAATATGGACTGTAATTGGGCATCCTTTTGAAGCAAAGGTTGTAATTTCCATGCAGCACCTCTCAGCACCTTCAGATTTGGATTGTATGGGACTGCTAGCGACACCCGATTTCTTTCTTCTTTAGCTTTGTAATGTAGGAGGTGATTCCCTGTTATTCTGGTGACTCTTGTAATTTGGTTTTCAGTTGTTCTTGGATTGTAGCTCTGATTAAAAAAAAAGGAATTCTGAGGCCAACAAGGTTTTTGAAGCCACCAGATTTCAATCCTAGGTCCACCCCAAAGGTGGTTTGCACGTTAATGACCAGGCCAATTTTAAAAATTCTGACTACTGTCATTTGATGTGGTTCAAATCTGGAACGATTCAACGGATACCTATGATTCTGTGATTGGTTTTTTTGTGACATATTTTACTTCATGATAGTGGAAAAATTCATTCAAAATGCATTTGTTTGTGGAAAAAAATGGAAATTTGCCAAACATTTTGAAAATTTCGCAATTTCAAATTTTAATTTACATGCCCTTAAATCACAGAGCTATGTCACACAAAATATTAAATAAGCAACATTTCCTAAATGTCTACTTTACTTCAGCACTATTTTGGAACCAACATTTTTGTTTGTTAGGAAGTTAAAGGGGTTAAAAGTTGACCAGCGATTTTTCCAACAAAATTTACAAAACCACATCACATTTAAAGTCACTTTGAGGGGTCTATATGACAGAAAATACTCCAAAATGACACCATTCTAAAAACCACATTCAAGAAAATTATTAACCATTCAGGTGCTTCACAGAAATTTTGGAATGTGGAAAAAAAATGAACATTTACCCTTTTTTTCACAAAAAAAATACTTCAGATCCATTTTTTTGCATTTTAACATGGAAAAAAAATGGACCCCAAAATTTGTTGTGTAAGTTCTCCTGAGCATGTTGATACCACGTATGAGGGTGAAAACCACTGTTTTGGTGCACGACAGAGCTCGGAATCCTGCTTTGAGCAGGGGGTTGGACCAGATGACCCGGAAAGTCCCTTCCAACTCTATCACTCTAGGATTCTATGATTCTATGACATGCAATTGAGATATGTGCGTACAATGTGGATGGTCCAATTGAGGAATGAAGATACTGCAAGGCGGCTGGAGCATATGAGGAACGCTCGGAGTCTTAACTGCTCTATCTCCCTTAGATACGCCACAAGGTACTCCAGCAGAGTCTGTACATTTCCAAGACTCTCCACTGTAACTAGAACAAAGAATGGTACTATACCCTTTTCCCAGGGTAACTGGTCTTCATGGACACCTGGAATTTTCAACCTCACCACTCCAGACTTATCTACCATCTCTTGCATGGCTTGACCTTTCCTTCCAATGACTCTTTCCACCATAGTAACAGGCAGTAGTTAGTTAATTAGTGGGAAAGTTTTATAGATCAGGTCGTTCCTGACTTGGCGATACCAAATATGTGGACTTTTATTGTGTTTTTTTTTCATTCAAATATTTATTTATGGTTAGAAAATTTGTTTCTATATTATTTTTAAAAAAAATATATGTTTACAATTTTTTTAAACTTTTTTTTTTACTTTCTGTCACTTTTTTACTTTGTCCCTCTATGGGACTATCATTTTTAGCAGGCTGTTCGCTTGTAAAGCATGGGTATGCAGCAGCATCCCCATGCTATGCAAACTGTCAGCTCTGCACTGACCATTAAAGTTGCCGATCATGCACTGCACATGATTTAGCAACTTTACTAGCTCTGGTGACCCAGAGGTCATCATTGTGACATTGGGTCACCATGGCAACGATTGGAACCCTGAGTGACACCGTAGGGTATCCCATCCAAGGACAGAGGGGCTATTATCCCTCTGCCCACTCCTGGAATGCTGCGATCGCATTCAATTGCAGCATTTAGGGGGTTAAAGTGTCGGGAGTGGTGAGGGATTGCTCCTGGAACTTAGCGCTGGGTGTCAGCTGTCAGAATCAGCTGACACCTGGTGGTGATCGCGCGTGCACAGCCTGTGTGTGTGCACGGTCGCCTGGAAGTAATAATATATTCCGCATAAATGAGGCCCAGAGCGCATGGACGTATTATTACTTCCAATGTCGGAAAGAGGTTAAAAGGTATCAACCACTGAGAACTCTCAAATCTTAATATTTTCCCATCTACTGGCTAACACGGTACAAAGATATATCTTTCCTGTGTAAACTGTTGTGATTCATTTGAGCGGATCTATGTTACATAAGGATCAGCTGTAATATTAAAGTTCAGGGCACACATTCTGGTTTATGTTCAGTTTTTCTAAGGTAATTTTGAAGCCAAACCCTGATGTGGATCATAAAGGTAATGAAAGCATAAAGGACATATACTATTAGTCATTTTTTTTAAATCCATGCCTGGTTTTAGCTATAACACTTCCATAAAGAGCTTGAACAAAATCCTACTGTGTGTTCTTGCCCTAAAATGACCTTGGGGCATTCATTACATGTGGAGGAAAAGTTATTTCAGCATCTAAATAGGAAAGGGTTTTTTACTGATAAGACATTCCACAGTCTGGCTACTCTGTCGAAAGAGATAGCCATGGCGGATACTATATCAACATTTACAAAAGGGATGGCTGCTTTTCTCATAGCAAATGGCATGGTGTGTTTTAAATAATCTAGATAATGTAAACTTAAGGCCCCTTCACATTAAGCGACGCTGCAGCGATACCGACAACGATCCGGATCGCTGCAGCGTCGCTGTTTGGTCGCTGGAGAGCTGTCACACAGACAGCTCTCCAGCGACCAACGATGCCGGTAACCAGGGTAAACATCGGGTAACTAAGCGCAGGGCCGCGCTTAGTAACCCGATGTTTACCCTGGTTACCATGCTAAAAGTAAAAAAAACAAACACTAGATACTTACCTACCGCTGTCTGTCCTCCAGCGCTGCGCTCTGCTTCTCTGCTCTCCTCCTGTACTGTCTGTGAGCCGGAAAGCAGAGCGGTGACGTCACCGCTCTGCTTTCCGGCTCACAGCCAGTACAGGAGGAGTGCAGAGCACAGCGCCGGGGACAGACAGCGGTAGGTAAGTATCTAGTGTTTGTTTTTTTTACTTTTAGCATGGTAACCAGGGTAAACATCGGGTTACTAAGCGCGGCCCTGCGCTTAGTTACCCGATGTTTACCCTGGTTACCAGTGAAGACATCGCTGGATCGGTGTCACACACGCCGATCCAGCGATGTCAGCAGGAGTCCAGCAACGAAATAAAGTTCTGGACTTTATTCAGCGACCAACGATCTCCCAGCAGGGGCCTGATCGTTGGTCGCTGTCACACATAACGATTTCATTAACGATATCGTTGCTACGTCACAAATAGCAACGATATCGTTAACAATATCGTTATGTGTGAAGGTACCTTTAGCTGAGAAAGATTGAACTTGATTGACCTACTTCTAGAGATGAGCAAATCTTTTTGAAATTCATATTCACCGCATTTTCCCCAAAATTTCGATGCAAACTGAATTAATTTGCATGAATCTCAATACTTTAAAATTTGTAATTGCTCAAAAAATACATATGGGGAAGTGGTAAGTGAGAGAAAACACTTTCATAGCTGCAGGGTATTGTGGGAAAGTCACATAATGAACTGTAAATCAGGAAGAAAAAAATCCAAGTGCGGTGAATAAAAAAGCAATTCTGATATTGTTTTGGGGGAATTGTTTTTACTGTGTACATTTTGTGGTAAAAATGACCTAGCAATAGGATTCTGCTCATCAGTACAGTTATGGCGATACCAAGTATGTCATGTCTTTTTATTTTAGTGGTGAACAAAAAAAAATCATTGATAATTGAGTCGCCATTGACCCATAATGTTTTTATTTTTCAGACAGGGAAGCTGTGTGATATCTTATTTTTGCAGGGTGAGACATTGATTTTATTGCTAGAATTATGAGATATGTCTGACATTTTCATCGCTTGTTGCAGCATTTTTTCTGGTATTGCAATGAAGGAAAACCTGTAATGTTGTCATTCTTTAATTTTTTTCCATTTACGTTGTTACCGATCAGATGAATTATTTTTATATTTTCATAGATTGGACTGTTTTTTAACATAATGATACTGCATGCATTTTTATTATCTTTATTTTAATGGAAGAAAATAAAGGTGATTTGAACTTTTATAATTTTGTACTTATTTTAGATTTCTTTTAACTTTTTTTGTAATATTTCACAGTATTTATTAGTGCCCTTAGGGGGCATTAATCTGCAATTGTCTGATCACTTGTGCTATATACAACAATACCACAGTGTTGCTGTAAATAGTGAAAATCATGGCCTTCTTTGAAGCCAGATGACAAGTAATGTTTACAGGTAATGTTTTGGTGGAAGACAGCATGGAACACCTTTAAAAGCCTTGTTTAACCATGCCTTCATGGGTCATGGCTGGTTAAGTGAAACCTTCACTGTCAACCAAAAGGAATGTTCTCACTTTTGGATAATGTCAATAAAAATATCTCTATTTGTTAAAATCCAGTTTAATCCATAAAACATTTATGTGGCCTTCGTCAGATGAATGACACATCTTCACATGGATTAGCAAATAAAGAAAAGATTGATGCACTCTTTGTTTTATTAATGGTCATTTTGTGCTATTCTTTTTTATAGCAGTGATGCATATATTGCATTGTTTCCCACTCTGTGGAATGTGAATCCAAATCTATTCACTAGTTAATTCCATTGTAAACCATGATGTGTTTTTGCATTGTACTGGAGCCTTAATCAGATTAATTACACATTGATTGATCTGATGAAAGCTCCGGTACAGGGCAGAAACACATTGTAGTTTACTCGATAAATAGCAAATAGAGACTTTCATGGATATACAGGTGTTTCTCACAAAATCAGAATATAAATGTATTTCAGTTCTTTAATACTAAAAGTGAAACTCATATATTATATAGTCTTTACAAACAGAGTGATCTATTTCAAGTGTTTATTTCTGTTAATGTTGATTATTATGGCTTACAGCCAATGAAAACCCAAGTCATTATCTCAGTAAATTTTAGAATACTTTATATCACCAGCTTGACAAATGATTTTAAAATCTGAAATGTTGCCCTACTGGAATGCATGCTCAGTAATGTACTCAATACTTGGTCAGGGCTCCTTTTGCATCATCTACTACATCAATGCAGCATGACATGGAGGCGATCAGCCTGTGGCACTGCTGAGGTGTTATGGAAGCCCAGGTTGCTTTGATAGCAGCTTTCAGTTCGTCTGCATTGTTGGGTCTGATGTCTCTCATCTTCTTGACAATACCCCATAGGGTTAAGGTCAGGTGAGTTTTCTGGCCAATCAAGCAGAGTGATATTGCTGTTTTTAATCAGGTATTGGTACTTTTGGCAGTGTGGACAGGTGCCAAGTCCTGCTGGAGAATGAAATTTCCATCTTCAAAAAGCTTGTCGGCAGAGGGAAACTAACATTTCCTGGTAGACGGTTGCACTGACTTTGTCTTGACAAAACACAGTGGACCTACACAAGCAGATGACTTGGCTCCCCAAACATCACTGATTGTGGTAACTTAACACTAGACCTCAAACAGCTTGGATTGTGTGTCTCTCCACTCTTCCTCCAGACTCTGGGACCTTGATTTCCAAACGAAATGCAAAATTTACTTTCATCTGAAAACAACACCTTGGAACACTGAGCAACAGTCCAGTTCTTTTTCTCCTTGGTCCAGGTAGGATGCTTCTGACATTGTCTGTTGGTCATGAGTTGCTTGACACAAGGAATGCAACACTTGTAGCCCATGTCATGGACATGCCTGTGTGTGGTGGCTCCAGCAGCAGTTCACTCCTTGTAAATCTCTCCCAAATTTTCAAATGGCCTTTTCTTAAAGGGACTCTGTCACCTGAATTTGGCGGGACTGGTTTTGGGTCACATGGGCGGAGTTTTTGGGTGTTTGATTCACCCTTTCCTTACCCGCTGACTGCATGCTGGCTGCAATATTGGATTGAAGTTGATTCTCTGTCCTCCATAGTACATGCCTGCACAAGGCAATCTTGCCTTGCGCAGGCGTGTACTATGGAGGACAGAGAATGACCTTCAATCCAATATTGCAGCCAGCATGCAGCCAGCGGGTAAGGAAAGGGTGAATCAAACACCCAAAAACTCCGCCCATATGACCCAAAACCAGTCCCGCCAAATTCAGGTGACAGGTTCCCTTTAACAATCCTTTCAAGGCTGCAGTTATCTCGGTTGGTTGTGCACCTTTTTCTACCACATTTTTTCCTTTCACTCAACTTTCCACTAATATGCTTAAATACAGAGCTCTGTGATCAGCCAGCTTCTTTAGCAATGACCTTTTGTGTCAATGACTGCCTTCTGGACATCTGTCCATCCCCATGATTGTAGAACCTACTGAAACAGACTAAGGCTACTTTCACACTAGCGTCGGTACGGGGCCGTCGCCATGCGTCGGCCCGATCTACCGACACACGTTGTGAAAGAAATGAACAACGGGGCAGCAGATGCAGTTTTTCAATGCATCCGCTGCCCCATTGTAATGTCCGGGGAGGAGGGGGCAGTGTTTCGGCCACGCATGCGAGGTCGAAAATGGCAGACTCGACGCACAAACAAACGTTACATGTAACGATTTTTTGTGCCGAGGGTCTGCCTAAACACGACGCATCCGTCACACGACGGATGCGACGTGTGGCCATACTTTACAATGCGTCGCTAATGCAAGTCTATGAAGAAAAAATGCATTTTGCGGGCACATTTGCAGGATGCGTTTTTTCTAAAAAATGACGCATTGCGACATACGCCAAACAATGCTAATGTGAAAGTAGCCTAAGGGACCTTTTTAAACGCTTAGGAAGCCTTTGCAGGTGTTTTTTGCTAATTATTCTAATTTACTGAAATAATGACTTTGGGGTTTTCATTAGCTGTAAGCCATAAACATCAACATTAACAGAAATAAACTAGATCACTCTGTTTGTAATGACTATGTAATATATGAGTTTCACTTTTTGTATTGAAGAACTGAAATCAACTATTTGATGATCTAATTTTGTGAGAACATGCATGATGCGTGAGCACACTGTGATTAATAAATGCATGAACCCTAATATTGCCGTAAACATTAAAAATGTAAGGTACTTAGCATTTTTTGGTCAGAGTGAGAGGTAGGCCTTTAGTGGTTAGAGACAACCAACATTAAAAGGTATACGTCAACGAGGTTGGATGGCTTTTAACATAGTAACATAGTAACATAGTTAGTAAGGCCGAAAAAAGACATTTGTCCATCCAGTTCAGCCTATATTCCATCATAATAAATCCCGAGATCTACGTCCTTCTACAGAACCTAATTGTATGATACAATATTGTTCTGCTCCAGGAAGACATCCAGGCCTCTCTTGAACCCCTCGACTGAGTTCGCCATCACCACCTCCTCAGGCAAGCAATTCCAGATTCTCACTGCCCTAACAGTAAAGAATCCTCTTCTATGTTGGTGGAAAAACCTTCTCTCCTCCAGACGCAAAGAATGCCCCCTTGTGCCCGTCACCTTCCTTGGTATAAACAGATCCTCAGCGAGATATTTGTATTGTCCCCTTATATACTTATACATGGTTATTAGATCGCCCCTCAGTCGTCTTTTTTCTAGACTAAATAATCCTAATTTCGCTAATCTATCTGGGTATTGTAGTTCTCCCATCCCTTTATTAATTTTGTTGCCCTCCTTTGTACTCTCTCTAGTTCCATTATATCCTTCCTGAGCACCGGTGCCCAAAACTGGACACAGTACTCCATGTGCGGTCTAACTAGGGATTTGTACAGAGGCAGTATAATGCTCTCATCATGTGTATCCAGACCTCTTTTAATGCACCCCATGATCCTGTTTGCCTTGGCAGCTGCTGCCTGGCACTGGCTGCTCTAGGCAAGTTTATCATTAACTAGGATCCCCAAGTCCTTCTCCCTGTCAGATTTACCCAGTGGTTTCCCATTCAATGTGTAATGGTGACATTGATTCCTTCTTCCCATGTGTATAACCTTACATTTATCATTGTTAAACCTCATCTGCCACCTTTCAGCCCAAGTTTCCAACTTATCCAGATCCATCTGTAGCAGAATACTATCTTCTCTTGTATTAACTGCTTTACATAGTTTTGTATCATCTGCAAATATCGATATTTTACTGTGTAAACCTTCTACCAGATCATTAATGAATATGTTGAAGAGAACAGGTCCCAATACTGACCCCTGCGGTACCCCACTGGTCACAGCGACCCAGTTAGAGACTATACCATTTATAACCACCCTCTGCTTTCTATCACTAAGCCAGTTACTAACCCATTTACACACAATTTCCCCCAGACCAAGCATTCTCATTTTGTGTACCAACCTCTTGTGCGGCACGGTATCAAACGCTTTGGAAAAATCGAGATATACCACGTCCAATGACTCACCGTGGTCCAGCCTATAGCTTACCTCTTCATAAAAACTGATTAGATTGGTTTGATAGGAGCGATTTCTCATAAACCCATGCTGATATGGAGTTAAACAGTTATTCTCATTGAGATAATCCAGAATAACATCCCTCAGAAACCCTTCAAATATTTTACCAACAATAGAGGTTAGACTTACTGGCCTATAATTTCCAGGTTCACTTTTAGAGCCCTTTTTGAATATTGGCACCACATTTGCTATGCGCCAATCCTGCGGAACAGACCCTGTCGCTATAGAGTCCCTAAAAATAAGAAATAATGGTTTATCTATTACATTACTTAGTTCTCTTAGTACTCGTGGGTGTATGCCATCCGGACCCGGAGATTTATCTATTTTAATCTTATTTAGCCGTTTTCGCACCTCTTCTTGGGTTAGATTGGTGACCCTTAATATAGGGTTTTCATTGTTTCTTGGGATTTCACCTAGTATTTCATTTTCCACCGTGAATACCGTGGAGAAGAAGGTGTTTAATATGTTAGCTTTTTCCTCGTCATCTACAACCATTCTTTCCTCACTATTTTTTAAGGGGCCTACTTTTTCAGTTTTTATTCTTCTACTATTGATATAGTTGAAGAACAGTTTGGGATTAGTTTTACTCTCCTTAGCAATGTGCTTCTCTGTTTCCTTTTTGGCAGCTTTAATTAGTTTTTTAGATAAAGTATTTTTCTCCCTATAGTTTTTTAGAGCTTCAATGGTGCCATCCTGCTTTAGTAGTGCAAATGCTTTCTTTTTACTGTTAATTGCCTGTCTTACTTCTTTGTTTAGCCACATTGGGTTTTTCCTATTTCTAGTCCTTTTATTCCCACAAGGTATAAACCGCTTACACTGCCTATTTAGGATGTTCTTAAACATTTCCCATTTATTATCTGTATTCTTATTTCTGAGGATATTGTCCCAGTCTACCAGATTAAGGGCATCTCTAAGCTGGTCAAACTTTGCCTTCCTAAAGTTCAGTGTTTTTGTGACTCCCTGACAAGTCCCCCTAGTGAAAGACAGGTGAAACTGTACAATATTGTGGTCGCTATTTCCTAGATGCCCGACCACCTGCAGATTTGTTATTCTGTCAGGTCTATTAGATAGTATTAGGTCTAAAAGTGCTGCTCCTCTGGTTGGATTCTGCACCAATTGTGAAAGATAATTTTTCTTGGTTATTAGCAGAAACCTGTTGCCTTTATGGGTTTCACAGGTTTCTGTTTCCCAGTTAATATCCGGGTAGTTAAAGTCCCCCATAACCAGGACCTCATTATGGGTTGCAGCTTCATCTATCTGCTTTAGAAGTAGACTTTCCATGGTTTCTGTTATATTTGGGGGTTTGTAACAGACCCCAATGAGAATTTTGTTACCATTTTTCCCTCCATGAATTTCGACCCATATGGACTCGACATCCTCATTTCCTTCGCTAATATCCTCCCTTAAAGTGGACTTTAGACAAGACTTTACATAGAGACAAACCCCTCCTCCTCTCCGATTTTTACGATCCTTTCTAAACAGACTGTAACCCTGTAAGTTAACTGCCCAGTCATAGCTTTCATCTAACCATGTCTCGGTTATTCCCACTATGTCAAAGTTACCTGTAGATATTTCTGCTTCTAGTTCTTCCATCTTGTTTGTCAGGCTTCTGGCGTTTGCAAGCATGCAGTTTAGAGGATTTTGTTTTGTTCCAATCTCCTCGCTGTGGATTGTTTTAGAAATGTTCTTACCTCCCTTCTGAGTATGTTTTCCTGGATCTTCTTTGTTCAAGTCTAATGTTTTTGTGCTCTTTGATGAAACAAAACTAAGTGCTTTACATTTTTAACATTTACAGCAATATTGGAATTCATGTATTCAATAATTCAAGTGTGCTGACGCATTGCGCATATATACCATATGTATTTATATTTGTCACATAGCGCCATTGTGCACCTGTACATTAATTTAATATTAAAGGTATGCAAGTCCTATTTTGCTTGTTCATTTTCTATGGAGTCTGTAATATTCTTGCAGATGACAGTGCCAATCTCATTTTATTTTCTCTAAAGTTGTATTTTCCTATCTGATCTACCAATAGGATTTCAAATTAAGAGCATGGCAACAGCTATTGTAAGTGTTCTGGAAACGTAAAGAGGCAACAGGTACTCCAGATCCAGCACACTTATTATTCTTGTTATACTACACACGAAAGCACTTTTCTTCTTTTTTCTATATTGTTAATTTGCATCTTTTTAGACAGCTGGATATAATGTTAGTCTAGGTTCTATTTTCTGGTTTTCATATCTGTACTGTAGGTTGTCACATGGGAACAGAAAGGACAAACAAACCTTTATAAACTTGTATCTGCACTAGTTAGTGGCATGTAAAGTTTGGGCACCCATGGTAAAAATTACTGTTATTGTGAACAGTTAAGCAAGTTGAAGATGAAATGATCTCTAAAGGGCCTAAAAATAAAGATGACACATTTGCTTTGTATTCTAGGTCAAAAATAAATAAATAAATATATTTTCAATGAAAAAAGAAAAATTCTTCCAGTTCTATGAGATTCCCGGGTCATCATGCATACACTGCTATTTTGAGGTCTAGCCACAGATTTTCAATGATGTTTAGATCAGGGGACTGTGATGCCATTATAAAACCTGCTGCTTGCGCCTTTTGAGGTAGTCTATTGTGGATTTTGACATGTTTTTAGGATCAACATCCATTTGTAGAAACCACCCTCTGTTCAACTTCAGCTTTTTTTTTACAAATGGTGTTATGTTTCCATCAAGAATTGATTGGTTGATGAGAGGATCTTTTCCTACAATTCTGTGCCCTTTTTTCTCCACCCGTACTTTTTATAATTTTGGCCAAAGCATTCTATTTTAACCTTATCGGCCCACATGACTTGTTTCCAAAATGCATCAGACTTGTTTAGATGTTCTTTTGCATACTTCCGATGCTGAATTTTATGGTGAGAACACAGGAAAGGTTTCCTTCTGATGATTCTTTTATGAATACAATATTTGTGCAGGTATCTGAACAGTAGAACAATGTACCACAAAACCAGAGTCTGCTAAATCTTTCTGAAGGTCTTTTGAAGTCAAGTGAGCGGTTCTGATTTGCCTCTCTAGAAATCTTACAAGCCGCTCTCACTTAAATTTTGCTTGATCTTCCAGTCCTTATATTGACCTCCGCTGTTACTATTAACTGCCATTTTTTATTTACATTTCAAACTCAGGAAAGTGCTATTTGAAAACGCTTTGCTATCTTCTTACAGCATTTTCCTGCTTTGTGGGCCTCAACTATTTTCATTTTCAGAGTGCCAGGCAGCTGCTTCCAAGAACCCATGACTGCTGTTTTCTGTTCCAAGGTTAGGCTGGGTTTTTATAAAGCTTGGATATTTGCATCACCTATCCTTTCCTAACAATGATATTTAACACGCCATAACCCTAACAGGGTCTGAAATCTTGGTCAACATTATTTGAGCACATAAATCTCCAAGGGTGCTAAAACCTTTGCATTGGCCATTTTCCTTTTTGTTATTTTTAAAATGTAAAAAAATACAATATTTTTTGTGCCCAAAATACAAAGGAATTATGTAATCTTTAACTTTAAGCCTTTTGGAGATCATTTCATCTTCTACTTACTTAACTGTTCACAATAACAGTAATTTTAACCATGGGTGCCCAAAGTTTTACATGCCTCTGTATATTCAAGTCTCCAAGCTGATTTTTGTTGCAAATTTAAAGCACATGTTACACAGAGAGAAGCAAAATGCATGTGTGCTATTTTTTCAAGACGAAAATGTTGCTTGGTCCGTTTTCTTTGTTCATATGAAAACAGTTTGTAATTGGAGATAAGTGGATCAATCCAGAGTGTTCAGTTTGAATTTCCCCAGTCTCCCCTGTTTCCTTTTAGAACTGACCATTCTACCAGAAGCATCTCCCTTTCTTGGGAATTTGCTCTCATCCTATGTCAAACATATCTGTTTCTGGCTGACGATATTGCTTTAAAGGTACATCATTTTTTTTTATATTGAAGAATATCCTTGTTGGGGATTCTTGTGGGTGGTCCTAGGATTTCAAGAATTCTGTCTGTTTCCATAAGGGTATGTGCACACATTGCGGATTTTTCCGAGCATTATCTGCGGATTTTGTGAGGATTTCGCCTGCGTTATTTACACCTGTGGATTCCTTTTATGGAATAGGTGTAAAATGCTGTGGAATCCGCACAAAGAATTGACATGGTGCGGAAAATAAACTGCAGCGTTTCCACGCAAAATTTTCTGCAGCATGTGCACTGCATATTTGGCTTTCCATAAGTTTACATGGTACTGTACACCGCATGGAAAACTGCAGCGGATCCACAGTCAAATCCATAACGTGTGCACATACCCTAAAAGTGCTATTCAGCACTTGATCTTTTCTGTCATGCCCAAGAAAAAAAAAGCTATTGACCATTTTTATTTCTTCATTGTTGATATTTATATGTATTTTGCTGGTGGTAGTCATGATTCTGGTCTTCATGATGTTCAGGTAAAGGTCCATCTTGTTTTCTTCTTTTAACTTCAAGATTAGTTTTTTCAAGTCCTACTCATTCTCTGACAGCTGGATGGTATCTTCTGCATATTTTAGAATACTGATGTTTCTTCTGCCCATGTTTATCCCAACACTCAAATCATCTAAGTCCATCTTCATGAAAATTATGTTGGTAACTCTATGTTTGTTTTCATGGCAGATCTGAACAAGGCTTCCCCCAGACTTATTCCTTTTTTCTTGGCTATATCTGCCAACCACTCCTACATCTTCTACTTTTCCAACTTTGTTGGTGAAGTCATCCATGATGTAGATAATGTTATTTTTTTGGGTTCTGACAAGTGTGCTTTGGATGTGGGCATAGAAGTTGTTACATACATTGGGTACACACAGTGTGGTAGATCTCCTAAGCCCAAGGTCAGAATGGGCACATGGGCCATGGGTTTCAATGCAGCAACCTGATGACGCACACAGAACGTGGACACGAAGAATGTAAAGTAGAAGTCCTGGAAACCATAGACAAATAGAGTTCTGAACATCTCAGGCAGATTACAAAGTTACTGAAAACCTCAGTCAGATTGCAGAATTAGGCCGGGTCACACTTGCGAGAGTGATGCGAGAAACTCACATCAATAGCCGGCACTGCCACCGACACTCGGGATCGGAGCATAGCTGCATGTATTTCTATGCAGCTGCACACTCCTGTCCCGAGTGCAGGTGGCAGTGCCGGGACTTGAGGCGAGAGACTTGCGCGAGTTTCTCTCATTGAACTCACAAGTGTGACCCCAGCCTTACCAATGATTCAGGGCAGATAGCAGAGTTACTGAAGACCTCAGACAGATTGCAGAGAGTTACTAAAGCATGTATGCATACAGGAGACATCGTGCAGATCAGATGCAGACAGGTAGCAAAGAAAACAAAGTGACAAAAAAGTCTAATACCATTGAAGCTGCATACAGCTAGGGAGATATCCTGAAAACCACAGGCTGGCACATGTAAGAGCTCCTAGAAAAATGGGGATAGATAGCTGACAAAACTCCTGAGTGACAAGAAAGTCTAGTACTTTGGGAGCCCCATACAGCCAGGACGAAGTTCTGAAAACCGCAGGGTGGTTGATACTGGAAACCCGCAGGCAAGATGGAACTGGAAGCCTTAGGCTATGTGTACACGTTGCGGATTAGGCTTAGGAATTTCTGGTGCGGATTCTGCATCTCTTGGCAGAAAACGCAGGTGCGGAATTGATGCGTTTTTTGTGTGGATTTTGTGCGGATTTGCTGCAGATTTTTTGCGGATTTACTGCGTTTTTTACCCCTGCGGATTTCTATAATGGTATGGGTACAAAAACACTGCAGAGCTGCAAAAAAGTAGTAACATGCTACTTATTTTAATCCACAGCGTTTCCGCAGGGAATTTTCTGCACCATTAGCACAGCATTTTTTTTTTTTACCATTGATTTAAATTGTACTGTAAATCACTTGCGGATCTGCAGCGCTTCTGCACTGAAAAAAAAACGCTACGGATCCGCAGGAAATCTGCAATGTGTGCACATACCCTCAGACAGCCAGGAAGACATCCTGGAAACTTTAGGTAGCAAAACTGCAAACCACAGGCAGGTAAGTAGCGATACTGGAAACCGCAGAGAGGCAGGTGAGGTCCTCCACAGACAGGTAATAAGGTTACTGGAAACCGCAAGAATTGTTAGCAATATTGTCCACTGATACCAGAAGAGTAGCTAAAGTTTCAGCTCAGAAGGGGGGAGTGAAACATCTGATTGGGCAATCTTGATTACAACTATGATGGTGCAGCCTAATCAGGGGTATAGGGGAACCAATGCAGATGACCGCGATGTTACGGGGGAAAAAAATGTCCAAGATCTATATTACTGCCATATGGTGACCATAAAGTGATAGTCCTGCAGAACATGTAAGAGATTACTGTACAGTTTGTGATAGGTTGACTTACTCAACTGCTCCAAGAAACACTTCTTGGATTAAACTTCTGCTGGTTTAGTAAAACACGGCATAAACCATTACAGGATTTAACAAAATAAATGTGGCCTTTCCGGGAATAATGTCAAAACAAAAGATAACTTATAGCACAGTCCATATGCCTACAGGATTCACCCGCTTAGGATCTAATAAACTTCAGCTCCCACTGGAGCTACTGCCTGGAGACGTCCCTGTCTCCAAATACACAGCAGAAAAAAAACACAGTAGCTGAACATTTAACTTCACCAACCACACCCATTGGGAGGAGATAAGGTGAATGGCCGTCCCACCCATCTCTTACAGCCACTCACAAAAAGCCAAACCCTGTCATGTCCAATTAACCCCGCAGCACATAACATGCAGGAGAGAAACTCCTGGGTTTCATATAACAGAAGATAGCAACCTTCATGACACATATATCCCCTTACATACAGTACCTCGCTAGTGACCCTGATATAAGTTATAGATAGTGACTTACAGCTTACTTTCTTATGGTGTTTTTCAATTGTGCAAGTGCCCTGGAAAACAGGGTTCACATTTTGTCCATACAAAGTAATAATGTGCCTATGAACATTTGACAGCCAATAGTACTCTGAGTGCCATTATAACAATAATGGGGCAGCACAGTGGCTCAGTGGTTAGCACAGCAGCCTTGCAGTGCTGGAGTCCAGGGTTCAAATCCCACCAAGGACAACATCTGCAAGGAGTTTGTATGTTCTCCCCATGTTTGGTGGTTCAAATCCCACCAAGGACAACATCTGCAAGGAGTTTGTATGTTCTCCCAATGTTTGCATGGGTTTCCTCTAGGCACTCCGGTTTACTCCCACATTCCAAAGACATACTGTAGGGAATTTAGATTGTGAGCCCCATCGGGGACAGCGATGATAATGTGTGCAAAAACTGTAAAGCGCTGTGGAATATATTGGCGCTATATAAATAAATAGATTGTTATTAATAATGCTTCTTAAGTGCCCACTTTACATCTAATAATATCTCATGAGTTCCCCAATGTACAGCTCCTCTATATACATTATGATGATCCCACAACTGCCCTCTGCACAGACACAGTATTATGGGCCCACAGCTCAAATATACACAGTATGATAAGCCCACAGCTCCCCTACACATAGTATGATATCTCCACTGTTACACCAAAACACAGTGTAATGACCCCATAATGGCCCCTGGATTAACCCCCAAACTGTATAATGGACCACAAATTATCCACCAAGGTGTATAATGACTCCCACACTGTATAATGGCCCCTGCATTAGTCCACATACTGTATAATTGCTCCCACATTAGTCAACAAGCTGTATAATGGCCCCTACATTAGTCCACAAGCTGTATAATGGCCCACGCATTAGTCCACAAGCAGTATAATGGCCCCTACATTAGTCCACAAGCTGTATAATGGCCCACGCATTAGTCCACAAGCTGTATAATGGCCACCTCATTAGTCCATACATTGTATAATGGCGCTTTCATTAGTCCACATGCTTTATAATGGCACACACATTTGTCCCCAAGCTGTATTTTGGCCCCTGCATTAGTCCCTAAAACGTAGCAGGGCCCCTACTCTGTTTCAAGATCCCCCACATTATGTATAATGGCTCCCCATTGCAATTGTACCCCTTTACCTCTTCATTAGCTACGCTACTTACTGATTCAGATGGACATAAACCTGCCATTGATGTACTGGAGGCTCTGTATGCATGTTGTGACCCTTTTGTTGGCCACAATGGCAACATCCTTTCTCATTTCTGTGTCGCCTGAGTAATAAATGGAATAACTGTCTGAGTTTAAGTCCGCAAATCTCATCCATTGCAGTTCAGTGACTTTCGCTAATTCCAGACTCAATCTTTCTAATTCCGTCTTGATAATGTTAAGTTTTCCAATGTTCATCCCCCTCACAGTCCACTTTCAAATGGTATATCAATCTTTGCAGCTCAAGTAGTCCTTTTATATCACAGAGCACATCAGCAGTTAGGCCCAATGTGAGTAACTTTCGTTGTCCTGATTACTTTGGATCTACCTTTGCCCTTCCCCTGTCACTGTCACTTGAATAATGCCGTCCACTTCTCAGGCTCATTGTTGAATACTATATTTGAAGCATATAGATTCTGATCAATAGAGTTTCATGGTGAAGGTTTTATAGGGTAGATTATCAGGTCTTTCCCCATATCATAGTACTTACCCACACAACCACAGCAGTTAGAATGTCCTGTTGCCACCCTTAGAGAGCCTACGTTTGCTACTAAACAAAATCCTGAAATCAAGGCTAGTGTGTCACGTTTGTTTCCTGGATTGTGACAGGGGAAAACTTAAATTTTTTTTGTAGAACAAAAGACTTTATCCAAAATTTAAACACAACTATCTACCTAACCAAGTGTGTGTGTTGTAAAAAAATATATTTTTAGCACGCTTCCTTGCTGTAATATTAGTCCAAAACAAGCCACATGAATACCATTGGTGGATAACACTCTTTTTCCCCTAGCAAATTAGGTTTAGGTCACTTGGATACTAACCATTGTCTGCTAACCATCGTGCCATTTCCCGGCCTTCCATAACAAGTAGAGTTTCAGGTTTTATTGTACATGTACTGCATTTTTGTCATTTTATTATTAATATAGGGGAAAATGAAAAGAAAAAAAGAAAATTTGTCCATTCATGTTACATTTTTTGTTTCATGACCACAGAAAACAAATAAAATAATTTTAAATTGCATTGCTTTTTATAGAAATTATTTTTGCATATTGAACTTTTTGCGCTTGGGCTAAAATCAGCAATTCTGGATGGTATTTTTGTTTTTTTCATTTCACACACTGTGCCCTCCATAAAGTGTTAAAAGACAAATGGAGGGCAAGCATTTTAACATACTTTTTTTTGTGTTTTTGCTGATTTAGCTTGCAGATGAGGCTGATATATTAGTCCCAGTTGCAGGGGAGTTTCAGCCTCCTGAATGCATAGCAAAGCTGCCTGGGTCTCCTAGGACCAAGCAATCCTCTCTGCTATATATGCTCACTTCTGGCATTTAGGGATTGCCAAGGTTAGTTCTTACTGTCTGGTTTTGGAGCTGGAGGTGTAGTTTGTGGTTGGAGCATAGCCAGTTCTGTCAGGGACTTTCTGTGAGGGTAAAATATGCCCTTACCCTATGTGAGACCCCAATGTCTTTGGAGGCAGCCATGTCTCAGGCTATCTGTGTGGACCGCCGACTTCGCCAAAGGCATAAAGAAACATTTGAATTTTCTGGGGGGCCTGGGTGAAGGGATCCTAGGGCGGAGTCAACTAAGGAAATCATGCAGTTAGGGGGTAAGACTCATTTTATTGGTCCTCCTGCAGTTCGGCATACAGGGGGAAGTGTGGTTTTTCTGAGGTGGGAAGGTTCATTTTGTGGGTAACTGTCCTTCCATACATAATTGCAAACAGCCGCTGGAAAACTAAGGAGCCCAGGTTGCAAGAAGGTTAGCAACCTTGTTGTATATATTTCCTTTCCGGGTAGGTCTCAATTTTTTTTTTTTCAGCCGAGATCCATCTTGGCAAAAGTATGGTGGTTGTTTCAACCTTTCTGGACAGTGGGGTTTAAACTGATTGACGCTCGGTTCGTACAGGACCTGGCTCTCCAACCAGGTAAACTGTCTAGATGAATATCCATAATCGCCATTGATTCTGCCCCCTTGAGCCAGGGGTATGTTAGTCAGGTCATTTGAGTGATTTATCTGCAGGTAGGGGGTCATGCACTCAGAATTAATTGATTGCTATGTGCTAGGGGCTTGCCCTCTCCTGTGGTCTTTGGACTACCTTGGTTTACACTGCACAATACCGTAGTGGACTGGTAGACTTGGGAGATGGTAAGGTGGAGCGCGCACTGTCATGACACTGCTTGGGCACCCATCTGGCCAGGGTGGATACCCAGTCTCTGCTGAAATATCTGTTTGACTTCGGGGATGTGTTTTTACAACAGAGGTGTCATGAACTGCCCCCCCATCTTCCTTATGATTGCGCCGATGATCTTATTGATGGAGCCAAGCTGCGTAAAAGCAGGTTATATAATATTTCTGGTTCGTAGAGGTAGGCCATGAAGGACTATATCGTGGAAGGTCTGGCAAAGGGTCATATCAGATCTTCCTCATCTGCTGTTACAGTGGGTTTTTTCTTAGTTAAGAAAAAAGATGGTGGTTACACCTCTGCCTAGATTTCCGTGAAATTTAATATGATCACGGTCTGAGATCCTTATCCCCTTTCTCTCATTCTGGACCTCTTTAGCCAGATTGTTGGGGTAAAATAGTTTTCTAAACTGGATCTCAGGGGGCATGCAGGGCTAGCTCCAGGTTTTTATGGGCCCCAGGCGAAAGTCTGTGGGCCCCTTTAACACATACCACGATTCATCATGCACAGATATGGCAGAGAAACATAGGTATAGTACAATGCCAATTACTTCACTTACTTCTTACATTACATGAGTGATATCTATTGTAAAGTCTATAATAGCTCAGAGACTTGCGAATCCTTGCTGCTCACAGTCCATGCCCTGAGGGAATTCAAAAGTCTACAGTCACACAGAGTGACTGCAGACTTTTCATTTTAGGCAGCATAGTCCTTAATACAGTCTTATGGGCACCATCTAGTGCTCCATACAGTATTATGAGCACCACATAGTCCTCCATACAGTATTCTGAGCACCATATAGTCTTCCATACAGTATCATGGGCACCACATAGTCCTCCATACAGTATTATGGGCACCACATAGTCCTCCATACAGTATTATGAACACCGCATAGTCCTCCATTCATGTGTTGTGTATGAGAGATAGGGTGCACTAAATAGTAATATATGGACACAAATATGCATGGGTGCTAGTGCCTTGGCAGGCAGGATAAGAGTAAAGGAAACATGCAAACTTTCATTTTGCAATTGTTTTACCTTGTTCAATGCCCAGCACTAGCTGTTTATGTCTTGCTATGCCTATGATCCTGTGCATACATTGCAGTTATACTTCATAATTTATATGTACTTAAACTAAGGGTACTTTCTAGTACTACGTCCAATGATATCTGCCCTTACTTGCCTTCTCCCTGTAACATGATCTCACCTTGTGATTCTCATAACATGACTTCTTATCTTGTGACCTTACCACATGATCGGTCTGGCTGATCTGCTGGTTTTCCTTGCCTCATCTCCTGGATGCAGCCACACACTGGTAATCAATCTACTTTGATCTAGGCGTTTGCAGTGGGGGAAATAACTATTTGATCCCTTGGTGATTTTGTAAGGTTGCCTACTGACAAATACATGAACAGTCTATAATTTAAACTGTAGGTTAATTTTAACATTGAGCGATAGAATATCAAAAATAAAATCCAGAAAATCACATTGTATAAATTATATAAATTTATTTGCATTTTGCAGTGAAAATTAAGAATTTGATCCCTCTGGCAAACAAGACTTAACATTTGGTGGCAAAACCCTTGTTGGCAAGCACAGCAGTCAATTTTTTTTAGTTGATGATGAGGTTTGCGCACAGGTCAGTAGGAATTTTTGTCCACTCCTTTTTGCAGATCATCTTTAAATCATTTAGATTTTGAGGTTGTCACTTGGCAAATCAGAGCTTCAACTTCCTCCATAAGTGTTCTATGGGAATAAGCTTTGGAGACTGGCTAGGCCACTCCATGACCTTAATGTGCTTCTTTTTGAGCCACTCCTTTGTTGCTTTGGCTGTATGTTTTGGGTCATTGTCTTGCTGGAAGACCCATTTTTAATGTCCTGGCGGAGGGAAGAAGGTTGTCACTCAGGATTTTCCCATTGATGTGGTAAAGCAGTCCTGTGCCCTTAGAAGAGAAACACCCCCAAAATATAATGTTTCCACCTCCATGCTTGACAGTGGGGATAGTGTTCTTTGGGTCATAGGCAGCATTTCTCTTCTCTCAGCTGCCTTGAGATCATTAAATTCCCTCTATTCGGCTGGTTTTTCAAGGATACCCCACAAAGTGAGATTTTTGCATGATGCCCCAGATCGATGTCGATTGACTGTTCATGTCTTTGTCAGTGGGAAAACTTGCAACATCAGCAAGGGATCAAATACTTATTCCCCCCACTGTATATACGTGCATTATCTATGTGCAAAGACACTTGCCCTGACTAAACTGCTTGCAGCGATATGCGTGGGCCTGTTCCCGCATCTCTCTTTCGTTGTCTGCCTTCTCTCCTTGCTACCATGCTTATAGCAACCTGATACCTCGCTAACACTCTCTGGCTCTTATGTATATGTTACTCCAAGGGATATTGCAGCCTGTTTTGTAGGGCATGGGCCCTTCTCATATTGTTTGTGCTCTGCACATGTTGAAGTCTTATTAGCTTGTCTATAAGAGTCCATCACGACTCATCCCTCTTGAAACTTTATTGTTTCCCTTGTGGACACCCGGGATCTACACTGCTATATCTTACACTGTTTGCTCATATGGGAGCTTTATAGACCTGACTTTACCAGATGCTATTTTATTGTATCTCTCAGGTTTGGCCATATTTCATTTTAGCTTGTTGTGATGTGTGTCCATTTGAATATTCCATACAGCACACCTGTTTGGAACATGTAGGAGGCTCAGTATACAATTCTCATGAGCACATTATCCATGGTGTTTGTTATCATATTGATATTGTATTGCGTCATTTATTGGAAACTTTCGCTGTCGATTTTTGTGTAATTTTAAATTTTTGTTCATTGTGTGTGCATAAATGTTAATAACAACATATTTCTATTGTTAATCAGCCATACAGTATTATGGGCATCACATAGTCTTCCATACAGTATTATGGGCACAACAGAGTCCTCCATAAAGTATTATTAGTCCCATATATTGCTCCATACAGAAAAATGTGCCCCATATAGCACTCTATACAGATTAATGAGACCCTTATAATGTTCCATACAGAATAATGGACCCCATGTATTGCCCCATTCAAAATAATGGACCCCTTATAATGCTCCATGAAGAATAATGGACCCCATATATTGCTCCATGCAGAATAATGGCCCCATATATTACTCCACACAGTATAATGTGCCCCATATAATGCTCCATACAAAATAGTGGGCTTCGTGTAATGCTCCATACAGTATATAATGGCCCTATATATTACTCCATACAGTATATTGGACCCTATATATTGCTCCAAACAGAATAATGGACCCCATATAATGCTTCATACAGAATGAGCCCCATATAATGCTTTATGCAGAATGGGCCCCATTTAATGCTCCATAGAAATGGGCCCCATATAATGCTCCATAGAGAATGGGCCCCATATATTGCTCCATAGAGAATGAGCCCCATATAATGCTCAATAGAGAATTTGCCCCATATAATGCTCCATACAGAGGCGGCCCCATATAATGCTCCATATATAAATAAATAGTTGAATATTTATTCTCCTCGTTCCCCGCTGGCCGCAGGTCCTGACTCTACAGCATCTTCTGACCCTGTGCACTGCTAATCGCAGAGGGTGTGCTGTAGTGATGTCATCACGCCAGATTTGAGAAAGATAAGCAAATAAGGTAGCACACTGCAGCACTAAAACATGCAAACATGAAACACGAAAATTGAACTGCATTGCTGTACTAGAAATATGAAAAATGAGAGCTTTTAGCGCATAAAAAAGGCCAATATTATGTGTACCTGGTAGCCACTTTATGGCATCTCTCTTATACCAGGTCCTACGCTTTCCTTCCTCGCTGAGAATGAACGTCTCCATCTGAATGGGTACCTATGAAAACCTCTTCTGAGACTAACATTCTCTCTCTCTGTGGAGGGGTAGTGGACCTGCTGCAATTAAAACACCTGTGACTAGGAGGCGGAGTGCTCGGTCAGAAGGCTAAATAATATATTTGAAAAAACTGACTGTCACATCCATACATAGACTAAGCATGAACAGCTGCTAAACCTAGAGTCACCAACTCCTATACAGTTAAGCAAATAAGGTAGCACACTGCAGCGCTAAAACATGCAAACATGAAACACGAAAATTGAACTGCATTGCTGCACTAGAAATATGAAAAATGAGAGCTTTTAGCGCATAAAAAAGGCCAATTTTATGTGTACCTGGTAGCCACTTTACGGCATCTCTCTTATACCAGGTCCTACGCTTTCCTTCCTCGCTGAGAATAAACATCTCCATCTGAATGGGTACCTATGAAAACCTCATCTGAGACTAACATTCTCTCTCTCTGTGGAAGGGTAATGGACCTGCTGCAATTAAAACACCTGTGACTAGGAGGCGGAGTGCTCGGTCAGAAGGCTAAATAATATATTTGAAAAAACTGACCGTCACATCCATACATAGACTGAGCGTGAACAGGTGCTTAACCTAGAGTCACCAACTCTTATACAGTCTCAGCGAGGAAGGAAAGTGTAGGACCTGGTATAAGAGAGATGCAGTAAAGTGGCTACCAGATACACATAAAATTGGCCTTTTTTATGCGCTAAAAGCTCTCATTTTTCATATTTCTAGTGCAGCAATGCAGTTCAATTTTCGTGTTTCAAGTTTGCATGTTTTAGCGCTGCAGTGTGCTACCTTATTTGCTTAACTGTAAAGGAGTTGGTGACTCTAGGTTTAGCACCTGTTCACGCTTAGTCTATGTATGGATGTGACGGTCAGTTTTTTCAAATAGATTTGAGAAAGAGACATTACCTGCGGCCAGTGGGGAGCAAAGGGAGGTAAATATTTCAAACAGTTTAATGCACAGGGGGGGCCCAGTGGCACCGGGCTCCACTGACTCACGGGCCCCATAGTGTGTTGATGTCCCTGACAGCAAGTGGACCTCCCTGCTTATTCCGAGCCCCTGCACTTGCCTGGGTGCATCAGAGAGTTACGCCGGTCCTGGGAGCATGTGAAAATGTGGGTACCAGCATCTGGCGTCCATGCGGTCAGGTTGATCCGCTTTTGTCATGCGGCACACCCATACACACGGCCCTGAGGTCACAGTGGTTCACCATCATATTAAACAGTGCATTTTTTCCTTACTAGCGATGCAAGGGTTAATCTGTTCAGTTGAAGCTCCTGGAGATTTCCTGCTCAGATTGTCTCAGCTGTCAGTGTTAGCCACTCCCCTCTGCTATATATGCTCACCTTTTGCACATAGGGATTGCCAGTGTTAGTTCTTAGTGCCTGGTTCTGGAGGAGGAGGTGTAGTTCGTGGTTGGACTTGGTGTTTGGAGATTGTTACTTAGAGTTTTGTAGGTGTGCACATCCTCATCTCCTCCTATTTGGTTTCTCCTAACTCCCATGTGTCCCACTCTGTTGTTTGGTGTATGTTTTTTGTATGGCTGCTATTTTCATTTATCCCTGTCCATCTTGCCTTTTTTGTCTCGTTAGTGCATTCCTATACAATTCAGCTTCCAGCTACCTTGAGTGGAGGAGGGGACAGATTGGGTAGCTATAGAAGCATAGCAAGGCATGAGAATATGGCGTCCACTTTCAGGAGTAATCCAGGGGACAGTGACAGACAAGGGCGCCTCTAGTTCTAGGGACTTTGTAAGTGCCCAAAGTCCCAATACCTTCGTGACATTAACACTCACCTGTACTTTTTTAATCCATTATGCATCTGATGGCTGCTCTGGCAGGGCAACTGCAGAAACTCAGTCTGGAGGTGGCAGACTTCTGCACCGTTGTTTTGCAGCACCAAAACACCTCAGGTTTAGGGCCCGCAGTTCTCAGGCAACCCATTGTGAAGCCCAAGGTAGCTCTACCAGACAGGTTTTCTTGGGTCGGGATAAGGGAATCCTGTAAACTTTATTTTACAATTACGTGCTCACTCCTCATGTACTGAGGAGCAAATGGTGGGGATTGTAATCCCTCTCTTCCAGGGTGACCCCAAGACTGGGTACTATCTCTCCTGTCTGACTCTCAGTCGCTTCAGATGGTTGAGAATTTTTCCTGACTCGAAGTTACGGTACATACTGTATATATATGTATATACGAAGACCCACCAGCATCTCTCTGGCCGAATCTGCACTACGTTATCTTTGACAGGGAGACCAGAGGAATATTGTTCTGAATTCTGTAGGTGGTCCACCGATGCTCTGTAGCCAGTTATATCAGGGGCTTTCTGTGAGGGTAAAATATGCCTTTGCCCTGTATGAGACCCAGGTATTCCTGGAGGCAGCCATGTTTCAGACTGAGTGGACCGCTGTTTTCACCACAGGCATAAAGAGACACTGCAATTTTCTGACGACAGATCAGGGTAGAATCCAGTATAGATATAGGAGCATAGCAAGGGATGAGAACCTGGCGTCTCTACATTGGAATTACAAATTCTGCATTCTGTGAGATAAAACATTTCCCTGTCTGTATAGAATCGTATTTTACCTCACACAAACAAACAACTGTGATCCCATGCTGTCCTGTCTGTATACTCTTTTTCGTTTTCCTCCCTCTGCACAGGAGCTGTGTTAGGATCAGACCATTACACAGTATATAGTAAGGGCACATTTATAAAATTATCTCAGCACAGGAACATTTTTTTTACACAACCAGGTGTGGAATGTATTATTAGTTCAAGATCTATTAATTAAAATGTACTTTGTTCATGGGACTTTTATACAGTCTTAGGACTAGGACACTTCAGAGTGTTCTAAACCTATTTTCAGTGAATTAGAGGCTTTACAGAATTGTGGATCACAATGAATGTATTCATCGGAAGTCATATTTTTTGTGAAAGTTTGGTGGAGGTGGCGAATTTGAATTTGAAACAATTCACTCATTTGTACCTGTAAGTTTTTTCGGTGATTTTCAATTCTTTTTGCAACAGTTATCATTTAGGCTACTTTCACACATCATTGCTTTGCCTTTAGGCATAATCCGTCGATTTTTTAGAAAAAACAGATATGGTGTAAATTGTGAAAAACTGATGCATCCGATTCGTTTTCTTGCTGAATCCATGTTTGTTTACCAGAGTTTGGACTTCCTATTCCGAGGAAAAGGAAAGAGAGAATTAATGCAAAACCGGATTCGGAGGCCGGATTCATCATTACAACACACGTTTCATACGTTTTTCGCCAGAAAGAAAAAACGTTCCTATGAACGTTTTCTCCGGCCACCAGATCCGGCAATAAACGGATGAAACGTGTGGCCATCAGGCGTAATCTGGCACTAATACAACTCTATGAGAAATAAACGGATCCGTCGGGAAAAAAAGTGGATCCGTTTTTTTCAAAATTTGCCGGATTGTGCCTGACGGCAAAACCCTGATGTGTGAAAGTAGCCTTAGCCTCAAGAGCATTAGTCATGGTCTAATCCTACTAAAGCACTTTTATTGAGTTGTACTTATCTACTATATAATTGTGTAAGGGTCACTTCTGTCTGTCTGTCTGTCCTTCTGTCTGTCTCGGTTATTCATTCGCTGATTGGTCTCGGCAGCTGCCTGTCATGGCTGCCGCGACCAATCAGCGACGGGCACAGTCCGGAAGAAAATGGTCGCTCCTTACTCCCCGCAGTCAGTGCCTGTCGCCCGCATACTCCCCTCCGGTCACCGCTAACACAGGGTTAATGCCAGCGGTAATGGACCACGTTATGCCACGGGTAACGCACTTCGTTACCACCGCTATTAACCCTGTGTGTCCCCAACTTTTTACTATTGATGCTACGTATGCAGTATCAATAGTAAAACGATCTAATGTTAAAAATAATAATAATAAAAAAACCTTATTCTCACCTTCCGCCGTCGCCTCCTCTCCTCGGCACTGCAAGCGGCAGGTTCTGCTTCCAAAGATGCTATGGGAGAAGGACCTTCCATGACATCACGGTCATGTGACCGCGACGTCACGGTCATGTGACCGCGTCATCATGGAAGGTCCTGTGCTCATACCAATCCTGGGACCGGACACCGCACACAAGCGGCGGAACTACAACGGGCTCTTCGGATGGTGAGTATGTTTATTTTTTATTTTTTTAACCTGTTACATACGTGACTGGGCAATATACTACGTCTCTGTGCTGTATACTACGTCACTGTGCAATATACTACGTCGCTTTGCAATATACTATGTGGCTGGGCAATATACTACGTGGCTCTGTGCTGTATACTACGTGGCTGGGCAATATACTACGTGTCTGTGCTGTATACTACGTGGCTGTGCAATATACTACGTGACTGGGCAATATACTACGTTACTGGGCAATATACTACGTGACTGGGCAATATACTACGTGGCTGGGCAATATACTACATCGCTGTGCAATATACTACGTGGCTGGGCAATATACTATGTGGCTCTGTGCTGTATATTACGTGGCAGTGCAATATACTACGTGACTGGGCAATATACTACGTGGCTGGGCAATATACTACGTGGCTGGGCAATATTCTACGTGGCTGGGCAATATTCTACGTGGCTCTGTGCTGTATATTACGTGGCTGGGCAATATACTACGTGTCTATGCTGTATACTACATGGCTGTGCAATGTACTACGTGACTGGGCAATATACTACGTGGCTGGGCAATATACTACGTGTCTATGCTGTATACTACATGGCTATGCAATGTACTACGTGACTGGGCAATATACTACGTGACTGGGCAATATACTACGTGGCTGGGCAATATACTACGTGGCTGGGCAATATTCTACGTGGTTGGGCAATATTCTACGTGGCTGGGCAATATTCTACGTGGCTGGCCAATATACTACGTGACTGGGCAATATACTACATGGCTGGGCAATATACTACGTGGCTGGGCAATATACTACGTGACTGGGCAATATACTACATGGCTGGGCAATATACTACCTGGCTGGGCAATATACTACGTGGCTGGGCAATATAGTATGTGGCTGGGCAATATACTACGAGGACATGCATATTCTAGAATACCCGATGCGTTAGAATCGGGCCACCATCTAGTGGTCTATAATCACCCTCCATTTACCCTCAGATATCTGCATACACAGTACACCTATGGACTGGACTGTATTGTTGCGCATGTGTGCATAAATACATAGTGGCAGTTTCCAAGATACCAGCTTGCTAAATTTCATCCTGACGTTTCCATTTAATACACTACTTAGTGAAAGGATTTATTTCTCTTGCATTACAATATTGATGCCCAGCAATGTAAATATTCCTATGTGTGTTATCAGTGTTCATGCGCACCATGCAGAAAGCGCCTCCGATATGTCTAGTTCCTTGCTGAGTAATCAGGATTTATTGCTTCATTTATGATAATGAGTTCATTCAGCAGATTTTAGTTAATCAACATGGCTGTGCTGTTATATGATTTAGCATTTTATAAAAACAGCACAAAAAGAGGAATAATGGGATTTGCAGTTGAAATTTATTCTTTAGTCAGCAAGAAACTAAGCACAGCCACTAAATATTGTATTGCTTGTCAGTCACTTTTTAATTTACATGAGAGGATATGTACTTAGTGATATCATGGTGTCATTTACAATTTTGGTTGTGTTTTCTGGATGGATTTGTTGCATACAACACCCATAAAACTGGGAATTTTGTGCTATGTCTTCTGTAAAGCTCAATGAATATTCATTTGTTTAAGCTAAAGACAGTGTAAAAAAAGAATTTTAAGGATTCTTCACATGTTCTAAGGCTCTCAATTATTGCAGCCGCATACTTCCTATACTGACGTTTTCAATGCAGTAATAACTATAAAGCAGCTCCCAGTGCAATATACTTTTATACATCTTCAGAAGCAAACTTTGCTTTCCCATATAGAGGACACCTCTTAAAAAAGAATTCCGTGCAGTATTTATTTATTTTTTGCATTGGTGGCCTCTGTCAGGCATATACGTGTTCAGCATGTACACCCAAGAGTGGCCACCAAAACATTGTCAACTTAGCCTATAAAGTATTGGTGAAGGTAATAGCAGGTGGAACGCCCGCCAGGGCCGTGGGGTACTTAGTACCGGGTCTGGTACTTAAAGAGATGTGTTATGGCAGCGGTGACCCGGTCCGTGGCACTGGGCTCCCATGTTAAAGGAAAGGTCTTTTAAGGGGTTTGAATAAAGTTTGTTTGTGACATCACCTGTGGTATTCGGTCATTGATGACCAATACTGCTTAAAGGGATCCTCTGGGGTGATATTATGGCAGCAATGATAGAATGAATTCCCACAGGTGAAGCTGGGTCCCCAGGGCTCCCGGTGTAGTGGGGACAGGTGGTAGGTGGTGTACAAAGAAATGGATGACACAGGGTTGCAATCTCTTTACCTTTCTACTGAAGGTTCAGGCAGCCACAGTCCAGGGTACCGGATCACGGATGCAGGTGTGGTCCGGCCAGCTTGGAAGCGAATCTGGAAGCCCCCTTACCAGGTGGGGTTGGAAGCCTTCCTACTAGCACTGTGATGTTGTAGTCCCTTGCTGCCTTAGGCCTCACACAAGGTCCTCACATTATCTCTCTGTCCCCCTTTAGGTAGGACAATACCTGTATGACAGGTAACTCGTGCCTTTTTACAGGAGATTTATCATGACCTGGGCTCTATGCTTTACTGTGTCTTCAGGTGTATGGTGGACAGGTAACTTGCAATCTGCTGTCCCACCAGTTTCTGCTGTGAGATGTAGAATACTGCACAACTTCGGTCTTCCGGCTACCGGTATCTGCGCCCAGCGTGGAGGAAGCTCAGTCACAGCTTCTCTCTCCAGCTCTTAACTTTGCCTTTTGCTTCTTTCCTCCTTCACGCTATCTACAATCCGTTCTGCTTTCCTTTTTCTCTTTCCAGGAACTACAGCACTTCTCATGGCTGCACGGCCCCTCACTTGCTCTCTCCTCTGTGTCCCTGACAGACTGTCTCACTTTCCTTCCAGACCAGAATACATATATAGGGGAGCCACCCACAAGCTGGATCAGAGCTCCTCCTTCTGGCCTGGAGTATGAACATTTTGCATGTTTGTGAATACCTGATAAAAGGAATCCTTCATCGCTTCTAAGCGTGACATCACCTTCCCCGTGAGGAAAGCAATGCCACTGTAACAATCAGGAACCTGGGGTGTTACATAGGAACTAGTGTTGATTCAGCACAAACACACTTGAGTGCTCAGTACTCGAATAGAGCAGGTCAGACGCTCGGACTGGCTCGATTTAAGTAACAAGTGTAATGGAAGTCAATGGCAAAATTAAGTTTTTTTTCCAGAAAACCAAAACAGGAATGCAAGAGGGGGCAGGAAAATCAATTAAATGGATGAAAACTGCGCTAAAATATAATGGGAACAGCATGAGAAGATGCCTGGATGTATCTCTGATTCCCAGGTCGCTGCTGAGAAAAATGTTTTCAGAGTATTGTGCCACTTATACGGACTGAAAATAAGCATACAAAACCAAAGAGAAAATGCATTTTACAAGAAAAAAAATTAGAAAACATTAATTCCTGTTTAATGACTTGCAAATAAGGCAAAATTAAAAAGAGAAAAAAAACACGCCTCCTCCACCCCTTAATATCCGAGCCATCTCTCACCGTATTTCCCAGTCACCAATGACAACAGTAGATGACATTGTAGAGGAGGAAATAAAACTACACCCACCAGCAGCCACCAATTGAATTGGTAAATCTAATTTTAACATTTTACTAGCTTACCTGGGCATGTGGTGTGTGTGAGACATGGTCAAACACATCCTGTTAATTTATGAAGGAGGGACTCTGAAACTCACAAAGCCTATATGGACAATGTAAGAACTGACAAACATTAGAGAGAGCAGGGACTCCTATACACCCTATCTACTATATAATTGTCTAAGGGTCACTTCCGTCTTTCTGTCCTTCTGTCTCTCTGTCTTTCTGTCTGTCACGGATATTCACTGGTCGCGGCCTCTGTCTGTCATGGAATCCAAGTCGCTGATTGGTCTCGCCAGCTGCCTGTCATGGCTGCCGCGACCAATCAGCGATGGCCCCAGTCCGATTAGTCCCTTCCCTGCAGTCAGCACCTGGCGCCCGCTCCATACTCCCCGCAGTCACCGCTCACACAGGGTTAATGCCAGCGGTAACGGATCACGTTATGCCGCGGGTCACTCACTCCGTTACCGCCGCTATTAACCCTGTGTGACCAAGTTTTTACTATTGATGCTGGCTATGCAGCGTCAATAGTAAAAACATCTAATGTTAAAAATGATGAAAAAAAATACAAAATCATTATATACTCACCTTTCGCGACGCTCCGGTGACCGCTCCATGCAAGCGGCAGGTTCCAGTGCCACGGATAGTATGGGAGAAGGACCTGCCATGACGTCACGGTCATGTGACCACGATGTCATCACAGGCCCTGCGTGCCTGCGTGAGAAGGACCTGCCATGACGTTACGGTCATGTGACTGTGACGTCATGGCAGGTCCTTCTTACGCAGGCGCGCAGGGCCTGTGATGACGTCGCGGTCATGTGACCGAACTACAAGGGGCCCTCGGAAGGTGAGTATATGTTTATTTTTTATTTTTTAACCTGTGACATACGTGGCTGGGCAATATACTACGTGACTGGCCATAATACTACGTGGCTGGGCAATATACTACGTGACTGGGCAATATACTATGTGACTGGGCAATATACTACGTGGCTGGGCAATATACTACAGAGCTGGCCAATATACTACGTGGCTGGGCAATATACTACGTGGCTCTGTGCTGTATACTACATCGCTGTGCAATATACTACGTGACTCTGTACTGTATACTACGTCACTGGGCAATATACTACGTCACTGGGCAATATACTATATGACTGGGCAATATACTATGCCAAGCATGGTATCCATCCACAGACAGCTGTTTCGGGGTTTTTGCCCCTCATCAGTGTGGAGTAGGAATCTGGCTATTAGGAGCAGTGCCTAGTAAAAAGGCTATAAAGGCACAGATGATTGGCCTCGGGGAGACCAAAACATCCAACACCGCGGAGACACCATCACGTGTTTCTCAACGCAGTGATTCCAGAACACTGCCCCCATCCCTTATGGGAAATATGCATCTGTGCCTTTATAGCCTTTTTACTAGGCACTGCTCCTAATAGCCAGATGGTGTCTCCGCAGCTTCTTTACTTGCATCTGCATATTTCCCATAAGGGATGGGGGCAGTGTTCTGGAATCACTGCGTTGAGAAACACGTGATGGTGTCTCCGCGGTGTTGGATGTTTTGGTCTCCCCGAGGCCAATCATCTGTGCCTTTATAGCCTTTTTACTAGGCACTGCTCCTAATAGCAAGATTCCTACTCCGCACTGATGAGGGGCAAAAACCCCGAAACAGCTGTCTGTGGATGGATACCATGCTTGGCATAGGTGGCTTTCCTTCATAGGATGCTGCCCTTCCCGTGGTTGTTCCTTCCCGGGGAAAGGCCTGGCTATTCACTGCTTGCATCGAGAAACACGTGATGGTGTCTCCGCAGCTTCTTTACTTGCATCTGCATATTTCCCATAAGGGATGGGGGCAGTGTTCTGGAATCACTGCGTTGAGAAACACGTGATGGTGTCTCCGCGGTGTTGGATGTTTTGGTCTCCCCGAGGCCAATCATCTGTGCCTTTATAGCCTTTTTACTAGGCACTGCTCCTAATAGCCAGATTCCTACTCCACACTGATGAGGGGCAAAAACCCCAAAACAGCTGTCTGTGGATGGATACCATGCTTGGCATAGGTGGCTTTCCTTCATAGGATGCTGCCCTTCCCGTGGTTGTTCCTTCCCGGGGAAAGGCCTGGCTATTCACTGCTTGTGTCGAGAAACACGTGATGGTGTCTCCGCAGCTTCTTTACTTGCATCTGCATATTTCCCATAAGGGATGGGGGCAGTGTTCTGGAATCACTGCGTTGAGAAACACGCGATGGTGTCTCCGCGGTGTTGGATGTTTTGGTCTCCCCGAGGCCAATCATCTGTGCCTTTATGGGCAATATACTATGTCACTGGGCAATATACTACGTGCCTGGGCAATATACTACATGCCTGGGCAATATACTACGTCGCTGGGCAATATACTACGTCGCTGGGCAATATACTATGTAGCTGGGCAATATACTACTTGGTTGGGCAATATACTACGTGGGCTGTGCAATATACTACGTGGCTGGGCAATATACTACGTGCCTGGGCAATATACTACGTGGTTGGGCAATATACTACGTGGCTGAGCAATATACTACGTGACTAGGCAATATACTACGTCACTGGGCAATATACTTCTTGGTTGGGCAATATACTATGTGGGCTGTACAATATACTACGTGGCTGGGCAATATACTACGTGACTAGGCAATATACTACGTGGCTGGGCAATATACTATGTGGCTGGGCAATATGCTACGTGGGCTGTGCAATATACTACGTGGCTGGGAAATATACTGTGTGACTGGGCAATATACTACGTGGCTGGGCAATATACTACGTGGGCTGTGCAATATACTATGTGGACATGCATATTCTAGAATACCCGATGCGTTAGAATCTGGCCACCATCTAGTCTACTATATAATTGTCTAAGGGTCACTTCCGTCATCCTATCTGTCTGTCCTTCTGTCTGTCACGGATATTCATTGGTCGCGGCCTCTGTCTGTCATTGAATCCAAGTCGCTGATTGGTCTCGCCAGCTGCCTGTTCATGGCTGTCGCGACCAATCAGCGACGGCCACAGTCCAATTAGTCCCTCCCCTGCAGTCAGTGCCCGGCGCCCGCTCCATACTCTCCGCAGTTACCGCTCACACAGGGTTAATGCCAGTGGTAACAGACCGCGTTATGCCGCTGGTAACTCACTCCGTTACCACCGCTATTAACCCTGTGTGACCAAGTTTTTACTATTGATGTTGCCTATGCAGCGTCAACAGTATAAACATCTAATGTTAAAAATAATTAAAAAAAAAAAAATCATTACTCACCTTTCGCGACACTCCGGTGACCACTCCATGCAAGCGTCAGGTTTCGGTTCCAAGGTTGGTATGGGAGAAGGACCTGCCATGACATCACTGTCATGTGACTGCGACGTTATCACATGCCCTGCGCGAGAATGACCTGCCATGACATCACGGTCATGTGACCGTGACGTCATCACAGGTCCTGCGCGCCTGCGCGAGAAGTACCTGCCATGACGTCACGGTCATGTGACTGAACTACAAGGGGCCCTCGGAAGGTGAGTATATGTTTATTTTTTATTTTTTAACTTGTAACATACGTGGCTGGGCAATATACTACATGATTGGCCAATATACTACGTGGCTGGGCAATATACTACGTGGCTCTGTGCTGTATACTACGTCGCTGTGCAATATACTATGTGGCTTTGTGCTGTATACTACATCGCTGTGCAATATACTACGTGGCTCTGTGCTGTATTCTCCGTCACTGGGCAATATACTACGTGACTGGGCAATATACTACGTGACTGGGCAATATACTACATCACTGGGCAATATACTATGTAACTGGGCAATATACTACATGCCTGGGCAGTATACTACGTCACTGGGCAATATACTACATGGCTGGGCAATTTAGTACGTGGCTGGGCATTATACTATGTGGGTTTTGCAATATACTGCGTGGCTGGGCAATATACTACGTGGATGGGCAATATACTACATGGCTGGGCAATATACTACGTGGCTGGGCAATATACTACGTGACTGGGCAATATACTACGTGGCTGGGCAATATACTACGTGGCTGGGCAATATACTACGTGGCTGGGAAATATACTACGTGGGCTGTGCGATATACTACGTGGACATGCATATTCTAGAATATCTGATGCGCTAGAATCGGGCCACCATCTAGTATTAGATAAAAAGGAGGGCCTCATACACATTCTGTTAAACTTGTTAGATAGTGGGACTCATAGACTGGTAAAGCCTTTGCACTAAGTGCAAAAGCTGTCAAAAATTAGAAGGAGGGATTGCAATACTCCCTGGAAGACCCATTTTTAAGGAGTGGGACTCCTAGACAGGTAAAGCCTCTACACTAAATGCAGGGGTTGAAAAACACTTACCCTTAGGCCAGTTTCACACGTCAGTGGCTCCGGTACGTGAGGTGACAGTTTCCTCACGTACTGCAGCCACTGACACACGTAGACACATTAAAATCAATGCATCTGTGCAGATGTCATTGATTTTTTGCGGACTGTGTCTCCGTGTGCCAAACACGGAGACATGTCAGTGTTCGTGGGAGCGCACGGATTACACGGACCCATTAAAGTCAATGGGTCCGTATAAAACACGTACCGCACACGGACGTTGTCCGTGTGCAGTCCGTGTGCCGTGCAGGAGACAGCGCTACAGTAAGCGCTGTCCCCCCCACTGGTGCTGAAGCCCCATTCATATCTTCCCTGCAGCAGCGTTTGCTGTAGAGAAGATATGAATATTCCTTTTTTTTGTTTCTCTTGTTTAAAATAAAGCTCCATGTCCCCACCCCCCTCCCATACCCTGTGCGCCCGCCCGCTGTTCTTAAAATACTCACCCAGCTACCTCGCTGGCTGGCGCTGCTTCCTGTCCTGGCCGCACCTTCCACTGTATGAGTGGTCACGTGGGGCCGCCGATTACAGTCACGAATATGCGGCTCCACCTCCCATAGGGGTGGAGCCACATATTTATTACTGTAAATTAGCGGCATAATATGTCACGGGAAAGGCAGTGGAACATAAAGTCAGCCATGTGTACTAGACTCCCAGCAGGAGAGCCTTCCCTGTCCCTACCCGGAGGACGACTCTCCATCTCCTCCTCATTCCTTTGGCATTATGACTAGTGCCCCTGCATGGTATCCCCTCACAAGCGTGATTTGCACCACACCAGGACTGCTTTGGCCCAGGCGCAGGTTTTGCAAAAGGAGATACTGCACCAGGGCTCATTGCTGCTGCCACAGTCACTGCAACATGTGCAGAGTGAAATTCCACATTGTTGGCACATCGTAAATCAAACGGTTAACCGGTAAGCCAATGTCAATGATCTGTGGGGTGCGATTGGCGGAACACAGCGACCATGCTTTCTGCAGCAGTGCCTCCAGGCCAGGATAGGATAGGATATTTGTTTGTATGGTACCACGAGCACCCCTCATTTGCTGTCATCCACCCTCTCATAGCACAGATGAAGGACCTCTGCACTCTTGTACACAGTTTCAAAATGGCTACCAAGATGGTTAACACTGATGATGCCATCATCAGTATCACTACTCAGGTCAAATAGATGCTGGGGCACACTTAATAGTCTGTGGAAGGAGATGGTGGCTCCAGAGGAAAAGTTGGAAGCAGAGGAGGATGCGGAAGGGATAACAATATCTCTAAGTTCCAAACTGTCATCACACAGGTGGGTGCTATGAAAGGGTGGATGACAGCAAATGAGGGGTGCTCATGGTACTAAACAAACAAATGGAAGAGGATGAGGAGTAAGAGGTGATGGACGTGTAACAGTCAGGAGATGATGAGGATAATGATTTCCTCTCTGTTGTCCGTAGTTGGATGGAGGAGAAGGAGGAAACAAGCTTAAATGTTACCTCATCACCAATGTACCTTGGACTTAGACCCACCTTATCTTAAAGGGAACCTGTCACCTGAATTTGGCGGGACCAGTTTTGGGTCATATGGGTGGGGTTTTTGGGTGTTTGATTCACCCTTTCCTTACCCGCTGGCTGCATGCTGGCTGCAATATTGGATTGAACTTCATTCTCTGTCCTCCATAGTACACGCCTGCACAAGGCAAGATTGCTTTGTGCAGGCGTGTACTATGGAGGACAGAGAATGAACTTCAATCCAATATTGCAGCCAGCATGCAGCCAGCGGGTAAGGAAAGGGTGAATCAAACACCCGAAAACTCCGCCCATATGACCCAAAACCAGTCCCGCCAAATTCAGGTGACAGAGTCCCTTTAATTGAAACTTCAATTCAAAGCTCTAAATGCTGGCCCAGACCCCGATATCTCATTCGTGGCTAATGGCTGACAGCTGCTGTGCCGTTATCAAATTTCTACTGTGGGTCAATTGATGCCACTTTTCCAGGGGTCTTCCACTAATTTGAGCAGTTTGGGAAGCTTTTTGGCCCTCCGTAAGGTGTCTATGCAGTTTTGTCTCCCATTGAATTCGCTCTAGTCTCCACAAGAGAAATTTCATCCATAGAATGTATTAAACGTGGTGAATCCACATGGTTCAGTGAACACATGATGATTCACCTACGTTTAATAGACGGCAGCACCTTGGAAGCAGCCAACATGCTCAATGTCCAAAGCGCTGCCAGTTCCGGATTATGTGCACCCTGCCTCAGAGACCATATTAGATAACGTTCTTTAGCTTCTAATTTTTCAGCTCAAATTAGTAGTCGAAAAAAAAATCCAATTTGTTGCTTTGGTCTTCACCATTTTTTAAGGATCTGTGTAAATTTCACCATCAATGAGAAACAGATCATTTGTTTTCTCAGGTGTTATCAAAGTTACCTCTTTGTATGTTTTTTTCTCATCTTTTTTTTTTTCACTGAAGACGTGAACTTGTTCACAAGCCAATAAAGAAACCTTGAAAGTTTACATAAATTTAAATAAAAATATCAGCAAAAAATCCTTGAGAAACAAAAGCAAAATTTAAAGCAAATTGCTATCAGTCCAATTTGCATCTGGTTTCACTGATCCCCTTTGACTTGTATGGACAAGTTTGATCAGCAAATATGAAACAGAATAGGACCTACTCTGAGACTTATGAATCTTGCTCTCAGATTCAAGTTTTTCACCGATGTGTAAATAGATCTATGAAACTCTATGGGTCATATGCTGTCAGAAAAAAAGATGCAAGTGGACATTTCACATGGATATGTAAATGCAGTGTTAGGCTGCCGTCACACTAGCAGTATTTGGTCAGTATTTTACATCAGTATTTATAAGCCAAAACCAGGAGTGGAACAATTAGAGGAAAAGTATAATAGAAACATATGCACCACTTCTGTATTTATCACCCACTCCTGGTTTTGGCTGAGAAATACTGATGTAAAATACTCACCAAATACTGATAGTGTGACCGCAGCCTTAGGCCGATTTCACCCAATTGTTGGTTACATTACAGACTCTTCTTGGATCCCAATAATGATAGGAATTTTTCCAAAATAAAAGCTCTCTTTCTTCTCTCTAGACCAATGTCGTAGTTCTTCCACACAAACAGAACACACTACATGTGGAGCCAACAACTTTTCCTGATCACCTAGTTTTACACCAAATTACACATAATACACTTTTATAACGAAGTCCATAATGTTCCTTCATAGTTTCTTCACTATGAAACAACTGCAAATGTAGCAAAAGTTGTCAGGTGAATTACAACACCCCCTTGTAGCCATTTTTAACTTATTGTGAGAAACAGAAGCTTAATCCACCACAACCACTAAATACTGAAAGGAATCATGGTAAGCATGTCACAAGGTGGCATGGGGTGGTAGTCGTGGGCGAGTTCACTAAGCAATATTCAGTGAGCACCCCGCCACCTTGCACATGAAGGGATAATTACTCACTGTGTCTGCCGAAATCCTAGTCCCATGAAGCACCACAGATTTACAGTCTTTGTTTCAATGTGTAAACTTTACTAAACATCAGCATATTCATCTAACAGACAGCGCAGTTCAAACACAGAGACATCTTCTTATCTTTCCCTGCAGACAGGACAGACTCGGTTCTTCCTGTCAACTCTGTCTATATCCTTGCAGCCTCTGTCTATATCCTGGGTCAATTGCTGATCCACTATTGGACAATCCCTGTCCCTCTTCTGGACAATCTCTGTCCCACTTGTGCTCCAGGTCCACCAGCTTCCTACCGTTTGCCTGGTCCGGATGCGAGTTATAGGGTAACGGTCTCGCCATCTCAGCTGCCTCCTAATCCAAGCCGTTAGCTTCGGATCCTTCCTTGGAACAGTTCTTGTCTAAGCTGGTGACCACCTGCACGATTCTCAGCCTGGGGACCCTTACTGAAACAGCTTTATCCCCACGGCCTGTAATACTCGGCTTACACATCCTTCCCTTGGACAAGGTGCCCGGGCGTCTGACAGAACCAGGAAGTCTCTGTCCTATACCCCCCTGCTCTGTGCTGTTCTGCTCTGTGACTCCTCCCATCTGCTTAACTGCTAAGGTCCTGCACTAACTAATCTATCCCTAAGCTAAAGCACAATACATCACATTACAGTACACTCTATAGCAAAACATTAGTAAAACATCAGGGTGCCGCATGTGACACAGGGGAACAGCATTAAGGAGAGAGAAAGTACATGAGGGTCCCCACCACCTCCTCACAAGCACACCACCACACTTTTATGAACTCGGTCTAAAATAAAATCTGCCTTTGCTCCCCATAACAACTAATCACAGAGCAGAGAGCAGCTTTCAGCTCTTATACCGCTAAAGTAAAATGAAAGCTGTGCTCTGATTGGTTGCTATGGACACCACCACAATGTTGTGAACTGTGACTAACAAAAAAATCTGTCTTTATTGCTCATAATAACCAATCACAGTGCAGCTTTCATTTCTTATACTAATGAGGTAAAATGAAAGATATGCTATGTTTGGATGCTATGGACACTATCACGATCTTTTGGAATCTGGGTTAAGAAAATCTTCTCTGCCCACATCAGCCAATTGCAGCACCACCTCAATTAATTTCTTAATCGAATGACACCAAAATTATCCACTAAAGGTCACGCAAAGGGATCAATATATATTTTGTCTTGACATTTTTACTGAGTTCAGTGATTGAAAGTATATAAAAATCACCTCTTACTTTTCAAACAATTTTACCCTTGCAGACCTGTGTAGTCAATCAGCCCAACTACCTGGCCTCCTGATCTGGGCTATCTGCAACATATAGGTCTATGACTAGGAGTGAACACTGACAGAAGGCGACCCCTGGGCATAAACACTATATGATTTGATTCCTTTGCAATTCAATTGCTCAATCATAATGTATAATTCCTGCTGCCTTGGAGGCAAAGTGGGCCCCTTTACCTCCTGGGTCTCTGTGCGGTAAGTCCACCATTGTCTATGAGGTACTATAATTAGCACAATTCAGTAGACTCATGGTCAGGCCGGATATTGCAATTTGAACATGGCCTTTGTGAAACAGGTTTTATATACCGTATATGAGAAGGCAGATTTAGTCATTCTCTTATAGGTACCTATATTTATGTGATATTTATAGGATTATATGCCAACCTTTGGCGGGCTTGTTTTTATTTCCTCATTCACAATAAATCTGCATTTCTCCCATATTACCTGTATCACATATTTCTAATTTCTGCAATTATTGGCTGTTTGCATGAGGGACAGGTGAGGGATATGCTTTTTATTTTTGTTTGACTACAGGAGATGAGGGCTTCACTGGAATTTGAGTTTGATATTTTGAAATAAAAATGGAAAAGTGTGTTTTGTTTTTATTTCAAATAAAATACTTTATTTTGGTTGTATGTTTATTTTACATTATAAATATAGCAATAGTATGGATAGACCTCTCCATTACTTAGCCGTGGCTTGATGTCATCGGACAATACAAAGGTGACATCAACCCTACAAAAATGAACCCTACCTGCCACTACCACATGGCAAGTGGAAAAAGCCAAGCAAAGCAACAGAATTGGCACATCTAATAGATGCACCTTTTCTGGGCAGCTGTAGGCTACTATTTTTAGGCTGGGAGCTGCAAATACCAGTCTCCAGCTATCTGCTTTAGTTTGACTGGTTTTCAAAAAAATTAGGAGGCTATCAATTTTTTTTTTAAATGGCGTGGGGGCTCCTCTATCCTTGATAACCAACATTGCTAATTCTGACAGCTGACGGTTGCAGCCCCCAGCTGTCAGTTTTGCCTTGCTGGTTATCAAAAATACAGGGGAACCCATGCAAGTTTTTAATTTTTTTATTATTAATTTAAAGCGCTGGCATCGGCTGATGAATCATCCGCTCCTGCTCTCACTGTTATTAGCTGCAATAGCCGTCGGCTGATGGGAGTAGTAGTCCCATCAGCTGAAGCCAGTGACTGGAGGTAAACTTTTACCTCCGATCACAGCTGCAGACTCATGCTGTCATTTGAAATCATGCTGACATCTGACAGCGCTCAAGGGGATGGTAACGACCTTCCCAAGGTCAGATCACAGCCTTAGTGGAAACTCTACCATTTACCTGAATGTGCGAAAAATGCTTGGGAATATAAACACGAATCCAAATGTGCAACTTTTGTGCCGAATTTGAGATTGGCGAACATGTTCTAAACAAGTTCGCTCATCTCTAATCAGGAGAGCATACTGTCAGTCATTACATGTCTCACACTGGTAATACCAGCTTTCATTTGAAAAATGCTCTAGACGCAGATTCTAAGGGAGATCCATGTCCCTCCCATAGATCTTAACAGCTCATTCACATGTTTAAAAAATATGAATTTCTCTGGAATAAGACATCTGATTGCAGAAATCAAGGTATTATTTTATTCAGCTTCCTATGACCTGCATGCCCAGATAGATGACTTAAGAGGGTTAATTCCATTGACAGATTCAACTTAACTCTTCAAACTTTAAATGGAGTCTATAGGAAGACAAGTAAAGCTAAAAGTAATGCTAACAAAAAATTAAAAGACACTATTTAATACAATATTTCTATTTTATACATTATATTTCTATAATGAGATGTGATCTCTTAAATTTAGTATGAATTCACACTGCCCAATCATCTTCAAGAAGTGTTACTAGAAACACTCATTTCCCAATTACATGCAGTGTTAAGAGAGTGGGTGAAATGATCTTTTGGCTGACATGTCAACTGGACGAGTTTTGCCAAGAACAATGACAGTTCAAGCGCAAAGAACAATCTGTTGCTGATCAGTGTATGTGCATCATAAGTACAGCCAGCCTGTCTAAACATGCAAATAAATTACCACTGATCACCGTTTGCTTTCAGCGACAGATTACATAGTGTAAACCGAACTGTACATAGGCTTGTGGCTCAATACAGATTCTTTCTCTCCTGTCAGCTCAGGAGTCTCAACCAGGGAGGAGGAAGATGGGTGCAAAGTATAGGGGCATTATATAGTGTGAGGGCGCAGTATGGATTGCAGTATATAGTATGGAAGCACACTATGGGGGAGACAGAATATAGTGTGGGTGCAGTATACAGTATGTGGCACAGTGTATAGTAGGAGGGTACAATATGGGGGTCAGTAAATATTGTAAGGGCACAGTTTAGGGGCAATATATAAAAGGAAGGCACAGTGTGGGGACAGTATATATAGGATGGGGCAGTATATAGTATGAGGACACAGTATCAGTGGGCAGTTTATAAAAGGAGGGCACAGTATAAGGGGTAGTATATAGCAAAATGGACTGTGGGGGGAAGCATATGGAAAGGTGTGTGGGTATGGGAGGCAGCATGCAGAAAGACTATGTCAGGCTACATTCACATTAGCGTCTTTGGGCGCAGCGTCGTAGACGGATACCGACGCATGCGTCATGCGCCCCTATCTTTAACATGGGGGGCGCATGCCGGTATGCGTTGTCAAAATTTGGAGTATAATTGGTCTGCACTCTTTATAAATAGAAACGGTGGTACTGGTATAGTGGACAAGAGTCCTAAATACTAGTAATATAAAATTATACCGCACTCACAAGTGGAATAACATGCAAAAATTGAACAATTTATTGTGTACAACAATAACATAACATCACTGTACAGAGTCCCACATCAAAGCGTAACCAAAAAATGACGTTTCGGACCCTCCGGGTCCTTACTCATATACCGCTTTGGTGGAGTGATGTGTGATATGAGATACCCAAAAGGGTAAAGGTCATAATGTAGAGTCCGTATGCTAGCTGGATGATAGAAGGCGTTAGTGTAGGGGATATACCACATATGTCGCACCTTATGTGTCCGTCTGAAAAAGCTGCGCTCCCGCGCCCTGCTGTAGCTGTGTGCACACAGCTACAGCAGGGCGCGGGAGCGCAGCTTTTTCAGACGGACACATAAGGTCCGCCATAAGGTCCGTCATTTTTTGGTTACGCTTTGATGTGGGACTCTGTACAGTGATGTTATGTTATTGTTGTACACAATAAATTGTTCAATTTTTGCATGTTATTCCACTTGTGAGTGCGGTATAATTTTATATTACTGGTATGCGTTGTCAAGCGTTGTACGATGCATGCGTCATTTGGGCGCACCAGACAGGGCGCGGCCGACGCTACATGTTGCATTTTTCCTGCACCAAATTTCCCGTAAACAACGCATGCAACGCACTTGCGTCGTAAATGCACCAAAAAAAACACATTAGTGTCTATGTAAAACGCATAGGGCGCAGGTGCCTGCGTTGACCCGCGTTGTTTGACGCATGCGCCTTTTGAGTAAAAAACAAGTGATGAAGTGTCTAGACAGTGACAAGAGCATAAGCATTAGCCAAGGCAAAATCCAACTCCATATTCATGTAGATACTCTCCATGGGACGCTCCGTCTTGATGCTGGAAACACAAGCAAAATGGGAGGAATTCATCTCTGCAAGGGTATATATACACAAATTCCATTACACCCACCCTCTTCTATCCCATTGGTGGTCTTTCTCTTTATAGTGTCTAGACACTTTTTTGGGCGTTTTTTATCTTCAATTGTGTCAAGAATAATAACATTTTAGGACAACGCATATGTCAAAAAACGCTGCGTTGTGTATGCGGTTTAGCATGCGTTTTGGGTTGCGTCGACGACACTGCGCCCAAAGACGCTAATGTGAACGTAGCCTAAGAAACAGTATGAAGAAGGGGCAGCATGGGCACGTGCTGAGGTTGGGAACAGTGTGGAGGTTGTTGTTCATAGCGCTTGGAACAGTGTGAAGGGTGAACACAGTGTACAGGCCATAGTTCATAATGGGGGACAGTAAGGCAGTTATAGTTTGTGGGGGAGTACATGTGGTGTTTATAATTCATAAGGGATGATATGGCGGACATCATGTATAAACAGGATGGTATAGTAAGTATAATTTATAAGGGTGGGCAGTGAGGCGGTTAAAGTAAATAAAGAGGGATGGTGTGGAGGAAATATTTCATAGGTGAGGACTAGGGTTGAGTGACTTTTACTTTTTTAGGGTCGAGCCAGGTTTCGCGAAACCCGACTATCTCTAAAGTCGAGTCGAGTGAAATCGGCCGATTATGGCGTTAAGTCAGGGATCGACCGAAACACGAAACCCAATGCAAAGTCAATGGGAATTTTTTTTTTTTCTTCTCTCTCTCTCTCTCTCTCCTCCGTCCCTGAACAGAAAAACTGGTGTTGCACATTTCAAATCGCTACAGCGCACAAGCGACAAGATGACGATAAGCGTCCACGCCCCTAAGACCTATGTCATCACTCTGCCCACGCTCCTTCATTGGCTGAAAAAATGGCGCCAAGCGCATCATACGAAACGCGACTTTGGCGCGAAAGTCGCGTACCGCATGGCCGACCCCACACAGGGGTCGGATCGGGTTTCATGAAACCCGACTTTGCCAAAAGTCGGCGACTTTTGAAAATGAACGACCCGTTTCGCTCAACCCTAGTGAGGACAGTATTGAGGACATGTATCAAAATAGGGACATGTAGTGGATGTAATTTTTTGCGCAGGGAGCAGAGTGAGGGAAAATTATTCAGGGGCACAGTGTAGGTATGGCACAGCATGAATGGATATTTTTTTCAAGAGTATTATAAAGACACTGTTAGGCTATGTGCACATGATGCGGATTTTGCTGCGGATCCGCAGCTGCGGGTCTGCAGCAGTTTCCCATGAGTTTACAGTACAATGTAAACCTATGGGAAACTGAAAACGCTGTGCCCATACTGCGGAAAAAAACCGCGTGGAAACGCAGCGGTTTACATTCCGCAGCATGTCAATTCTTTGTGTGGAATCCACAGTGGTTTTACACCTGCTCCATAATAGAAAACCGCAGGTGTAAACCAGCAGCGGAATCCGCACAAAAACCAAGGTAAATCTGCAGTAAATCCGCAATAAATCTGCAGGAAAAACGCAGTGTTTTTGCCTTGCGGATTTATCAAATCCACTGTGGAAAAATCCACAGAGGACCATTCTACGTGTGCACATACCCTTACATTTTACTGCACTGTGTCAGGATATACTGCAGAAGATACTCTTGGAGTTTCTCTTCATGCTATATCACACTTCTCCTTCCATCTTTTAGTCATTATAACTGCTGCAGTGTTGTGCCACTAACCTCTATTAGATATTTAATACCTCTTTACTCTTTGTGCAAACATATTGCTGAAATAAATTGGCGACTTGTCTTTTTGGTTATTTTCAACTTAGCATAGCAGTAGAGTGATATCTTATTATGAACATATACTAGCTTAACACTAGAACTACCAGAGGGGACATTTTGACCCTTTTGCTATTTCTTTTTCCTATAATTTCTAAAATTTTAACAAATGAGTTCTGGGTTTTTGTGACTTTTGTTTATTCATGGTAGTGTATATTTTAGGACACAAAAATGAATTGAAACTTTTTCAGGGGCCTGGATTTTACAATTCATATCTATAAGTACTGAAGGGGTCAATTTGACCCCATACATAAAAGTAGTAGTAGGCAAGTCTCCTAATAACAAATACATATGAGACTACTCTGATGAAGAATGGTGTCATCATCTTAGGCTGCCGTCACACTAGCAGTATTTGGTCAGTATTTTACATCAGTATTTGTAAGCCAAAGCCAGGAGTGGAACAAATAGAGGAAAAGTATAACAGAAACACGTCACCACTTCTGCATTTATCACCCACTCCTGGTTTTGGCTTACAAATACTGATGTAAAATACTGACCAAATACTGCTAGTGTGACGGCAGCCTCACAGTTTACCAAGTTAAGCCAAATAAGAATGTCATTTTGCTCAGTAGTCTTCACCCAGATGTAGCAGTTGCAAACGACAAGAAAAAAAACCCGGAAACGGTACAATTTTACAGTAAAACAAAGGTTGGAGTGGACACAGTAAACCAGATGGCTCGAAAGTACACCACAAAATCTGGAAGCCGCCGATGGCCTGTTCAGGTGTTTTGTAATGTACTTGATTTAGCACCTATAAGCGCAACTATACTCTGTAAGGCCAGTCTCACACGTCCAGATAATTCCGGTACCGGAAAAATCGGTACGGAATTATCCATGTCCGTGTGTCCGTGTGCTCACGTGGCACATTAGTGTGGCACACGTGCGGCATCCATGTGCCACCCGTGTGCCGACTGGGTACCACACGCACCGTGCAGGAGACAGCGCTACAGTTAAGCGCTGTCCCCTGCATCTGGTGATGAAGCCACTATTCATTTCTTCTCTCGAGCAGCATTCGCTGGAGAGAAGATATGAAAAATCTTTATATTTTTTTTGTTGTTTAAAAAAAGATCCCTGTCCCCAACCCCCTCCCACCCCCTGTACGCCCCCCCCCCCCCCCGCTGTTAATAAAATACTTACCCAGCTCCCTCGCTGCTTCTTCTCATCGCTGCAGCTTCTCCTGTATGAGCAGTCACGTGGTGCCGCCCATTACAGTGAGTCACATATTACAGGTGGAGCCACATATTCATCACTGTAATGGGCGGCACCATGTTACCGCTCATACAGGAGAAGCTGCGGCGAGGAGAAGAAGAAGCGAGGGAGATGGGTAAGTATTTTATTAACAGCGGGGGGGGGAGGGGGAACGGGAAAAAAATTCCAAGTGCGGTGAAATTGCAAACAAAGTGCAATCCCACAGTTGTTTTATGTTTGGCTTTTTTGCTAGGTTCAATAAATGCTAAAACTGACCTGCCATTTTGATTCTCCAGGTCATTACGAGTTCATAGACACCTAACATGACTAGGCTATTTTTTATCTAAGTGGTGAAAAAAAATTGCGCCATTTTCCAATACCCGTAGCGTCTCCATTTTTCATGATCTGGGGTCGGTTGAGGGCTTATTTTTTGCGTGCCAAGCTGGCGTTTTTAATGATACCATTTTGGTGCAGATACGATCTTTTGATCGCCCGTTATTGCATTTTAACCTTAATATGTGTAGGATTGATTTTTTTTTTATTGATTTATTTTGAATGGGGCGAAAGGGGGGTGATTTAAACTGTTATATTTTTTTATTTTTTTCACATTTTTTTTAACTTTTGCCATGCTTCAATAGCCTCCATAAGAGGCTAGAAGCTGGCACAACTCGATCGCCTCTGCTACATAGCAGCGATCATTAGATCGCTGCTCTGCAGCAGAAATGCAGGTGTGCTATGAGCGCCGACCACAGGGTGGCGCTCACAGCTAGCCAGGATTAGTAACCATAGAGGTCTCAAGGACCTCTATGGTTACTATACAGAAGCATCGCTGACCCCCGATCATGTGACGGTGGTCTTGGGGACCCTTCTATTCTTGTTAACCAGTCATGATAAAGCTGACAGATGAGGGTTACAGCTTGCAGCTGTCAGTCCATTTTGCCTGGCTGGTCAAAAATACAAGGGATCCAACACAATTAATTTTTTTATTTATAGCACAGATGCCGGCTGATGAGTACTCTTATTATCCATCACCTGCTCTCGCTGTTATCAGTGACAGCAGGTGTAGGCTGATGGGAATAGTAGTCCCATCATCCGACGCCTGTGACTGAAGGTAAACTTTTTTTAACTTTTATTTCTGGGTGCTGGAAAAATTGAATATATTTTGGTCCATCATGTTTTACGTTCTTTGAGGTCCTTTTTTTGTGTGATATAAGACACCCAAAAACACTGAAACATTCTCCTTGGCTACATTTCTCAGCCATACACTATTTCGTAGTGTGGAGTAAATTTCTGTGATCTCAGTGAACAAAAGCTTTTAAAAATGTTGAACGTTTCCATTTCTTAGACATACAGTGTAACATGGTCTGTGAACATTTCTGTCATCTGTAAAACTGAGAAAAAGCATTGAAAGCATTTTTCTGGACTCATCCATACACTTTTGCATTCTTTCTGTTACATTACGATGGACTAAACTCACAAAAACCACTTTGATTGCTGCAAGTGACCAAGTTTTTCCTTTGATTAAAAATAAACTTGGTTTCAAGAAACCTAGCAATTACGAAAATGCAAAAGGCATGCGTTAAGGGACGAGGAAGTAGAAGTGTTGATGATGGTTCACGCAGATGCTGAGGATGTGGGGCAGGTGTGACTACGCCTGTTGCTGGAGCACAAGAAACATACCCATCCACAACACATAGGTTCCTGTCCCACTTTGCGGGGAGGCACAGTACACCACTTCTGAAACCAGAGCAGTGCGACCAGGTAGTCGGTCGGATAGCAAATAATGCATTCAGCAGGCTTAGCAGCACTACACTGTCTTCCACACGGTCCAGTCTCACAAGTCTAAAGTCTAGACTACTTCATCTTCACCCTGATCCTCTTTCCTCCCACCATGTTGAGTCTAAGGAGAATAGTGAGCCCACACTAGAACCCTCTGATGAGTTGTTTAACACAACATTTCTTGATTGTAGCCTCTCAACCTGTATGCTCCAAGAGGGACAGGACAACATGCTGTTTAGTGATGCACAAATGTTAGAGCAGCTACAGCCACAAGAACATGACATTGGAACATCAAAATGGGATAAGGAGTAGGAAGATGATGATGAGACACAGTTTCAGCAAAAGTCTTGTTGTTGCTAAGGTTGCAAACTTTGGAGGACCAGGGGTCGGTGATGGAAGCCAAGATGGTGGATGACAAAGTCCTTGACCCAACCTGGGAAGCTGGTGTAATGACCAGGCCCAACGCTCCCTGTTATCCACCCCCACATGGTGTCCATAGCCGAAGGAATTATAACACACTCTGGTCTCGGGGATAACAGCTGCTTTTACTTCAGCAGGAATGGGAATTATAACTGGAACAAATAAGGATGTCTCTCATGAGTAGTCCACGGCAATTACAGTTCACACTTAGATACAAGATGTGATTGGGGTCTGGAGCCTTAGGCTATGTGCACACAATGCGGATTTTGCTGCGGATCTGCAGCGTTTCCGCAGCTGCGGATCCGCAGCAGTTTCCCCTGCGTTTACAGTTCAATGTAAACGTATGGGGAAAAAAAACTGCTGTGCACATGCTGCGGAAAAAGACGTGCGGAAACGCAGCGGTTTACAATCCGCAGCATGTCACTTCTTTTGTGAAGATTTACAACTGCCCTTATGGAAAACCGCAGTTGTAAATCCGCAGTGGAAACCGCAGGAAAACCACGGTAAATCTGTGGTAAATCCGCGATAAATCCGCAGCGGTTTTCCACTGCGGTTTTATCAAATCTTCTGGAATCCGCTGCGGAAAAATCCACAGTGGACCCAGACTACGTGTGCACATAGCCTTATGAACACTGGACTGTGTCTTTTGGTATTTTACAGAAAGGGGTTGACGCAGCAATTAAAGGTTACAGACCTGTAATCGGGGTTAGCTCCACAGTGTGCCACGGCACAGGTGAATGTAAAAACTGTGGTGAATCTAGTCAGAAAAAACTTTAGAATGATGTCTGTACAGGTTAGAGAGGGCACTCTGGTTGTTATGCCTGCAGGAGATCTTGAGGTAAAAACAGCCTCCACATGTGTTCTGCTCTCCATGAAGGCATCTCTCAGACTAAAGAACATTCTAGACTTACCTGCAAAAAACAGCTCCTCCTATTCCATGTGACTAGGAGCTGGCCAATAGGACACCGAATTCACATCTCAGATCCTTACAAAACAATAATTATGAGTCATTGTACACTTTCATCATTAGATGGTGCCAGAACACAGCAAATGAGAAATGCATTGCATCTAAAAGGGAGGTGACTAGAGATGGAGAATTACAGCTCACAAATGCAGGGAATAATGTAGAAGAGGAGTTAGAGAGTGAGCAGTAGTGTACAGAAGCCACTCACAATCCAGGATTACTTAAAGGGACGGACACATTCTGGACTGGGTCACTACACTGGCATGTAGAGTGAGGCCAGTGGCGCTGAAGGGGAGAGATCAGCATGACCGAAACAGACCGGAAGAGGCAGTGCGGTGACCAGAGGGAGAAGGTGGGTCACTGTTCCGCAGAGCACTGACAGTCCTGAATTTTGCCATCAAAGACTTAGGTGTTTCACAGTCTGCGATTTATTGAAGAGAGTTCGGAGTCAAGCAAAATGGCCATTTGCAACCTGTGCCATGAAAAGATCAGGCACCTGACCACTAAGAACCTAACCACAACAAGCATGATCAGGCACATATCAATTAAGCACCCAACTTGGTGGGCAGAATAGGTGGTCCACGATTGGTGCCATCTGGTGACACCACTGCCTTTTTCCCTGTGCTAGGTGCTTCCCAATCCCTGTCCAGAACACATGAGCAGATGCCTCCTATCCTGCACCTATCCCTGCACATTTTGACTTACCATCAACAGGGACTTCAAAATCCTTGTCCCAGACTAGAGTTCAGAACCCCCCATTTGCTAATATTCATTCATTTGTATCCCTGCTCAACAATATCTTGCATACAAATGTCTTTTTATATTTGTGGTAATTAAAAAAAACCCAATAAATTAATTTCGCCTCACAAGGAGTGGCAAGGTTTTCTTTCTTCCTGCTCAGTCTGCACAAGGCACAGGCAGCAAAGTAATGTCACTACTAGAGATGGTGTAAATCGATTGACAGGACCTGGTCCAGGGGCCTGTTGGAAGTCTGTAGCCACCAAATGGCAGCCCTGTTTACTGCCTTCTGTCAGAATCCACAGTTATTTTTTTTGATTAGCCGCCTTGATGCAGCATCACATAACGATGACATCCCGCTAGTAGTAAAGAAAAGCCCCTTAAGTTGTACCTGTATATTTAAAGACCATGCTTAATAGCCCCTGTATTGCATTGTACACATAAACTGAACTTTAGTATGCGGTGCACTGCGCATGATCGGTAGTCTCTGTTTATGTCTGCAATGTAATACAGGGACCGGTAGACAGGGTGTTTATATGTGCAGACAAAACTGCTGGTGGATGGATGACCTGACAGGTTCCCTTTAAATATTCACCAACCCTCATGTTCAGTGGGTGTCAAAATCACATGGAAAAATTCAGGTGTGGATTTAATGAACAAACCAATAAAGGGGGTGTGCACACTTAGTACAAAAAAATGAAAAACAGCTAAAATACAATTACATAATAAAAACGAAAAATACATATTAACTCTGAAAAAGCAAGCAAAATTAATAATGCAATATGAGATCTTGCTTTTGAATTTAACTGTAAGGTGTATATATATATATATATATATATATATATATATATATTGAGAGAAAACATCCCAAATGCTTTTGTATTGAAAAACTTACGATTATGGTCATCACCTCTCAATGGTGGATAATCCTTTCTATTCCCTGCACAGAAAGGGATGTTGTTTGACCATCGTGTACTGATGCACAATGATTAGAAACTGCAGATATTCTTGCTACTAGAATTAACAGCATCAGAAAGAAGTCTTCTGATGTGCGTGTTTATTGAACAAGTAGCACAGCCCACGTGTTGAAGAGGTCAATAGACACTTTTTAAAACTGACAACAAATGCATTTGATATGTCTTCATTTGTATTTTCACAAATGCACATAAAAATTTGGCGCACATGCAGGTGCTTTGTTTAACTGCTTTAGAGCTGAACATAGTAGGTGAGAGCTTTTGTAGCCACACACCTGTGTCCATGTCTGTCCAGAACTTTAGCAAGTACTGTACTTCATCACCCTAATGAATGGGAATATATTTTGAATAAAATTGTAGATCTGCAGTACTGCAAATTGTAAGAAGTGGAAAACAAAATGGGAGCCCCATTTCCTTGATTAGCAGCCAAAATGTTTTTAAGCGATCATCTCTATTTCTCGCTGTTGCAATGCTTCCTGCTCTGTGGAGAGACCACCCAGGATAACCTCATAATTCCAAACAATCTTTAATATTGGTGGCCTTGAGGGTAAAAGTTTCAGCTGTGGAGCAATTTCTACTTGCTTTGATCATCTCACCATCTGGATCACTTTTGGTAGTGTGGGTAGGGTGACAAATATGGCTGACAATTTTCAGATCTCTAGAATTAGAATTGATGAATGTCAAAGAGGATTGTATGGCCATCACATTGACATCCCAAATGAGCAACAAGTCATCAATGTAGCAGCCATACCAAACAGTAAAGGCCGGAGCGAGCCGTTCCCTCCCCACGGCGTAGGCGGAGGCCTACATGACAATGGGTTGGAGAGGGGGAGAAATTATGCTAATTCTGGGTGGGGGGTAAGGTTTTCTCTGTGGGTACATGGGGGGATTGGGGGAGGGATCTCGTCAGTTCCCGCTCTTTTGGGATCGTGAGCAGACATACCTGACATGTCTGGCGTGGATGCGATCCTTGAGAGCATCAGAGCGGCGGCAGCATTACACCCCCAGGGCTGGCTGGAAGCGCAGGTGGCACACATCATGACCGGTGGAGTGGGGTCATCGAATGCTGCGGCACCATTGGAGCAGCGGTCTCGACGGACGCGGCCCCCGAGCGTCTTTCCCCGGATTCCGGTCCTCGAGCCCCCTGCAGGCACAGGAGCCCCTCCCGGGACCCTCCAGGCTGGGCGCCGGTAAGACCAGCGGCCAACAGGCCCCGGCCTGGGAGGAATCCGACTGCAAGGCGGGGCTCAGCGGTGGTCACTAGGCCTCCACCTCACATTGTGGTGGGGGTGGAGCCTTGGGGTGTCGGGCAGCATCTGGGGCCTGTGGGAGCGGGAGGCCGCAGTGGTGAGGTTCCTATCGCGCGGCCTGACTCGGCCGCACCTGGGAGCACTGGAGGAGCGGTGGATGACGGTGGGGCGGGAGGTCCGAGGCTGGACGGACCCGGGCTGGCCTCAGCTATGGCAGCAGGGGGCTTTCCTGCACCTGGACTTTTCGGCAGAGGAACTCCGGTGTCATCCGGCGCTGGGACTGATGGGAGCTTGTGTGCTGCAGGCTCATCCACGCAGGCACAGTTTTCAGTTTCCAGAGTCCAGGCCCCCTATTCTCCATGCCTGTGGCAATCCAGGGCACACAGGCTGATCTCCTGGGGCTTCGTCATCGGCCAGGATCGGACAGGTCGGTCGGGGATGCCGCAGCTCGGGGATGTCTGGGTGCCAGCACTACAGCTGGATGGACCGCAGATCCCTTGCAGCCCGGTGAGTATATGTCCAAGTCAGGTCTTTGACTTCCAGATTGGTCGTCACCTGCTCTTAGTGGTAGTCAAGGGGTTGTTAGTGTTTCAAGGGTGGCGGGTGACGCAGGATCAGCGGGGGTCCGTGAGATTTTAGGTAACGTTCAGGATTTGTTGTCCAAGCTAGAGCAGGGTATGGCTGCTCAGAGGCATTTGGGTGCTTGGTTAGGCCACAGCTGGGGCCCATTGGTTCAGTAGTGGCGCCAGTGGTGGCTGCTGAGCCAGTATGGGTTTCGGTGCAAACGGATAAGGAGAAGGAGTGTAGGATCCATTTGGATGATAGGGCTCATGGCAAAGTTTATGGGTGTTTTGAGGGTCCGTTAGGGGCCCATCTTAAGAAGGAAGTCAAGGAAAAGATTGCGAAGGACAAATATGTCGAGATTTTTTCGTTGCTCCCATTGGAAAAATTTAATCTTGATAAAAAGAAGAAAGAGGAGCGCAAAAAGGAGGATGAGGAAAAGCGGCATTGGCGCTTGATTCCTCAGACGTTTGCTAACTGGCTTCAGGCTTTTGCCATCTTGGCCAATGTGATTGGGGAAAAGGCGCCCGAGAACTGCTCGGGGTTGTTTTGTTATATGGATTCCATTGGCAAGGCTCATAGGGTTTATGGCGGTCAGGCGTGGCTCAGGTACGATGAGCAGTTCAGGCAGAGAAAAGCCGTCTGGCCGGCCATTAGATGGGATCAAAAAGACATCGGACTATGGTTACGGGTGATGGCGCAGTACAAGTTCGGCCATCCCTTTCACGGAGGGGCCGGAGGTTCCAGCCAGAGTTTTCAGTCTGGTACCGCTGGATCCTCTAGTCCCGCCGGTCAGGCAGGGCGGCAACAATTGGGGGTCTGTTGGCAGTTTATCGAAGGTCAGTGTAAATTCGGAGTCAACTGCAAGTTTAAACACTTGTGTTCCCATTGTAGCGGCTCCTCTCATGGGGCGGCAAAATGCTTCAAAAAGGGTAAAGCGAAATCAGGAAGCGGTACTACCCATGGGGGAGACACCGGTGAAGTGGGAAAGGATGGTCCCTTATCTAAATAGATATCCGGATAGGGATAAAGCTGTTCTGCTGTTGTCAGGTTTTCAAGAGGGTTTTGTGATTCCGGCCCCCTCATTTGTTGTTCCTTGTGTTAGGAAAAATCTGCGGTCGGCTTTGTTTCACGCCGACGTGGTTTCCAAGAAGTTGCGGAAGGAGGTTCCGTTGGGTCAGATGGCAGGCCCGTTCGAGTGTCCACCTGTTGAGGATTTGGTTGTTTCCCCTTTGGGGGTCGTGCCTAAAAAAGAGGAAGGGAAATTTGGTTTGATTCAGCATCTGTCTTATCATAGAGGTTTGTCTGTTAATGACAGGATTGATCCTGGGCTTTGCTCGGTGGTTTATGCATCTTTTGACATAGTGAAGGACTGGGTCCAGAAATGTGGAAAAGGGGCTCTCCTAGCTAAGACAGATATAGCATCGGCCTTTCATTTGTTGCCAGTTCATGCGAATAGAGTTAGGCTTTTGGGTTGTTTTTGGGAGGATCGTTTCTTTGTGTATAGGTGTTTGCCCATGGGGTGTTCTCTATCTTGTGCGTTGCTTGAGGCTTTTAGTTCCTTTTTGGAGTGGGTGGTTCGGGACGTTTCTGATTGCGATTCTGTTATTCACTATCTGGATGACTTCTTGTGCGTCGTCCCGGCTGGGTCTGACCGTTGTCAAACGATTCTGAGAGCAATTGAATTGGTGGCGCATTGTTTTGGAGTTCCTTTGGCTCCTGGCAAAACTGAGGGCCCGAGCACGTGTTTATGTTTTTTAGGGATCATCATTGATACTATTCGGTGGGAGTTTAGGTTGCCCATGGAGAAAGTGCTTGGTTTGCGGGAGGATGTACGGCGGGTTTGTCGTTTGAAAAAGTTGTCATTAACCCCTTCACGACATGCGCCATACTAGTACTGCGCATGCCGTGAATCCCCCTTTGATGTGGGCTCCGGCGGTGAGCCCACATCAAAGTCGAGACATGTCAGCTGTTTTGTACAGCTGACATGTGCGCGCAATAGCGTCGGGTGAAATCGCTATTCACCCGCCGCTATTAACCTGTTAAATGCCGCTGTCAAACACAGACAGCGGCATTTAACTACCGTATCCGGCCGGGCGGCCGGATATGACGTCATCGCCGACCCCCGTCACATGATCGGGGGTCGGCGATGCATCAGGAGGGTAACCATAGAGGTCCTTGAGACCTTTATGGTTACTGATGCAGGCCTGCTGTGAGCGCCCCCCTGTGGTCGGCGCTCACAGCACACCTGCATTTCAGCTACATAGCAGCGATCTGATGATTGCTGCTATGTAGCAGAGCTGATCAGGCTATGCCAGCTTCTAGCCTCCCATGGAGGCTATTGAAGCATGGCACAAGTAAAAAAAAATGTTTTTAAAATTTGAAAAAAATATAAAAAATATAAAAGTTTAAATCACCCCCCTTTCGCCCCATCCTAAATAAAACAATAAAAAAAAAATCAAACATACACATATTTGGTATCGCCGTGTTCAGAATCGCCCGATCTATCAATTAAAAAAAAGCATTAACCTGATCGCTAAACGGCGTAGCGAGAAAAAAATCCGAAACACCAGAATTACGTTTTTTGGTCGCCGCGACATTGCATTAAAATGCAATAACGGGCGATCAAAAGAAAGTATCTGCGCAAAAATTGTATCATTAAAAACATCAGCTCGGCACGCAAAAAATAAGCCCTCACCCGACCGTTGGGTACAGCCGGGACCAGCTGCTTGGAAAGCATCACCAAACCAGGGATTCAAGCTTGAGGAGGCTAATTTGCATATTCCAGGTGCCTTCTGGGAAAAGCGAAGTCTCCCTAAGCTAGAAGATTGTTGGGTACAGCCGGGACCAGCTGCTTGGAAAGCATCACCAAACCGCGCGCCGTAAGAATTTTTGCCTGTGGGATATTATTGCAAGAGAGCTTGGCTGAGTAGATTACACAAGAAGGAAAACACACAGCAAGTCAGCAGGATCTAGGAGCAACATGGCAGATGTGACAACCTACATGGTGAGCTGCAGCATGTGCTACATGTTCACAGATCGACCAGAAGAAGAATCAAATTTCACCTGTCAGAAGTGTAGACTAGTGGCCCTTTTAGAAGAAAAGGTGCGGGGTCTGGAAGAAAGAATAGCAACTTTGAAACTCATCAAAGAGAATGAAGACTTTCTAGACAGAACAGAAGCATCTCTACTGGTCACAGAAGGTGAAAAAAGTGTCAGAGAACCTCCAAAAGCAGATGAGTGGAAGCATGTGACCAAAAGAAGCAAGAAGACCATGGAGAAATCACCAACCACACAACTGAAGAACCGATATCAAATCTTTGTAGAGGATGAAGATGGCACACCTAAGGATGAAGTAATACCAGCAAGCAAAAAAGAAAAGGGCACACAGCAACAAGTGACAGCAAAAAGTACAGCCAAGAAGCAACAAAGAGTGGTGGTGTTGGGAGACTCACTACTGAGAGGCACAGAAGCAGCCATCTGCAGACCGGACATAACTGCAAGAGAAGTATGCTGCCTTCCAGGTGCGATGATCAAGGATGTGACCGATAGGATACCAAAGCTCTTCAGCTCCATGGACGTCCACCCATTTCTTCTGATACATGTTGGCACCAATGACACGGCAAGGAAGGACCTACCGACAATCTGCAAAGACTTTGAAGAGTTGGGGAAGAAAGTAAAGGAACTGGATGCACAGGTAGTTTTTTCTTCTATCCTTCCAGTAGACGGGCATGGCACCAGGAGATGGGACAGGATCCTTGATGCAAACAACTGGCTAAGACGATGGTGCAGACAACAAGGATTCGGATTCCTGGACCACGGTGTGAATTACTGGTACGATGGACTCCTTGCCAGAGACGGACTACACCTCAACAAACCTGGGAAACACACATTCGCCAGAAGACTCGCTACACTCATCAGGAGGGCGTTAAACTAGAAGAAGAGGGGACGGGAAGAAAAACATTAGACTTGAACAAAGAAGACCCAGGAAAACATACTCAGAAGGGAGGTAAGAACATTTCTAAAACAATCCACAGCGAGGAGATTGGAACAAAACAAAATCCTCTAAACTGCATGCTCGCAAACGCCAGAAGCCTGACAAACAAGATGGAAGAACTAGAAGCAGAAATATCTACAGGTAACTTTGACATAGTGGGAATAACCGAGACATGGTTAGATGAAAGCTATGACTGGGCAGTTAACTTACAGGGTTACAGTCTGTTTAGAAAGGATCGTAAAAATCGGAGAGGAGGAGGGGTTTGTCTCTATGTAAAGTCTTGTCTAAAGTCCACTTTAAGGGAGGATATTAGCGAAGGAAATGAGGATGTCGAGTCCATATGGGTCGAAATTCATGGAGGGAAAAATGGTAACAAAATTCTCATTGGGGTCTGTTACAAACCCCCAAATATAACAGAAACCATGGAAAGTCTACTTCTAAAGCAGATACAGTTAGGGCCAGAAATATTTGGACAGTGACACAAGTTTTGTTATTTTAGCTGTTTACAAAAACATGTTCAGAAATACAATTATATATATATAATATGGGCTGAAAGTGCACACTCCCAGCTGCAATATGATAGTTTCCACATCCAAATCGGAGAAAGGGTTTAGGAATCATAGCTCTGTAATGCATAGCGTCCTCTTTTTCAAGGGACCAAAAGTAATTGGACAATGGACTCTAAGGGCTGCAATTAACTCTGAAGGCGTCTCCCTCGTTAACCTGTAATCAATGAAGTAGTTAAAAGGTCAGGGGTGGATTCCAGGTGTGTGGTTTTGCATTTGGAAGCTGTTGCTGTGAGCAGACAACATGCGGTCAAAGGAACTCTCAATTGAGGTGAAGCAGAACATCCTGAGGCTGAAAAAAAAGAAAAAATCCATCAGAGATATAGCAGACATGCTTGGAGTAGCAAAATCAACAGTTGGGTACATTCTGAGAAAAAAGGAATTGACTGGTGAGCTTGGGAACTCAAAAAGGCCTGGGCGTCCACGGATGACAACAGTGGTGGATGATCGCCGCATACTTAATTTGGTGAAGAAGAACCCGTTCACAACATCAACTGAAGTCCAGAACACTCTCAGTGAAGCAGGTGTATCTGTCTCTAAGTCAACAGTAAAGAGAAGACTCCATGGCAGTAAATACAAAGGGTTCACATCTAGATGCAAACCATTCATCAATACCAAAAGTAGACAGGCCAGAGTTAAATTTGCAGAAAAACACCTCAAGAAGCCAGCTCAGTTCTGGAAAAGTATTCTATGGACAGATGAGACAAAGATCAACCTGTACCAGAATGATGGGAAGAAAAAAGTTTGGAGAAGAAAGGGAGCGGCACATGATCCAAGGCACACCACATCCTCTGTAAAACATGGTGGAGGCAACGTGATGGCATGGGCATGCATGGCTTTCAATGGCACTGGGTCACTTGTGTTTATTGATGACATAAGAGCAGACAAGAGTAGCCGGATGAATTCTGAAGTGTACCGGGATATACTTTCAGCCCAGATTCAGCCAAATGCTGCAAAGTTGATTGGACGGCGCTTCATAGTACAGATGGACAATGACCCCAAGCATACAGCCAAAGCTACCCAGGAGTTCATGAGTGCCAAAAAGTGGAACATTCTGCAATGGCCAAGTCAATCTCCAGATCTAAACCCAATTGAGCATGCATTTCACTTGCTCAAATCCAGACTTAAGATGGAAAGACCCACAAACAAGCAAGACCTGAAGGCTGCGGCTGTAAAGGCCTGGCAAAGCATTAAGAAGGAGGAAACCCAGCGTTTGGTGATGTCCATGGGTTCCAGACTTAAGGCAGTGATTGCCTCCAAAGGATTTGCAACAAAATATTGAAAATAAAAATATTTTGTTTGTGTTATGTTTATTTGTCCAATTACTTTTGACCTCCTAAAATGTGGAGTGTTTGTAAAGAAATGTGTACAATTCCTACATTTTCTATCAGATATTTTTGTTCAACCCTTCAAATTAAACGTTACAATCTGCACTTGAATTCTGTTGTAGAGGTTTCATTTCAAATCCAATGTGGTGGCATGCAGAGCCCAACTCGCGAAAATTGTGTCACTGTCCAAATATTTCTGGCCCTAACTGTAGATGAAGCTGCAACCCATAATGAGGTCCTGGTTATGGGGGACTTTAACTACCCGGATATTAACTGGGAAACAGAAACCTGTGAAACCCATAAAGGCAACAGGTTTCTGCTAATAACCAAGAAAAATTATCTTTCACAATTGGTGCAGAATCCAACCAGAGGAGCAGCACTTTTAGACCTAATACTATCTAATAGACCTGACAGAATAACAAATCTGCAGGTGGTCGGGCATCTTGGAAATAGCGACCACAATATTGTACAGTTTCACCTGTCTTTCACTAGGGGGACTTGTCAGGGAGTCACAAAAACACTGAACTTTAGGAAGGCAAAGTTTGACCAGCTTAGAGATGCCCTTAATCTGGTAGACTGGGACAATATCCTCAGAAATAAGAATACAGATAATAAATGGGAAATGTTTAAGAGCATCCTAAATAGGCAATGTAAGCGGTTTATACCTTGTGGGAATAAAAGGACTAGAAATAGGAAAAACCCAATGTGGCTAAACAAAGAAGTAAGACAGGCAATTAACAGTAAAAAGAAAGCATTTGCACTACTAAAGCAGGATGGCACGATTGAAGCTCTAAAAAACTATAGGGAGAAAAATACTTTATCTAAAAAACTAATTAAAGCTGCCAAAAAGGAAACAGAGAAGCACATTGCTAAGGAGAGTAAAACTAATCCCAAACTGTTCTTCAACTATATCAATAGTAAAAGAATAAAACTTGAAAATGTAGGCCCCTTAAAAAATAGTGAGGAAAGAATGGTTGTAGATGACGAGGAAAAAGCTAACATATTAAACACCTTCTTCTCCACGGTATTCACGGTGGAAAATGAAATGCTAGGTGAAATCCCAAGAAACAATGAAAACCCTATATTAAGGGTCACCAATCTAACCCAAGAAGAGGTGCGAAACCGGCTAAATAAGATTAAAATAGATAAATCTCCGGGTCCGGATGGCATACACCCACGAGTACTAAGAGAACTAAGTAATGTAATAGATAAACCATTATTTCTTATTTTTAGGGACTCTATAGCGACAGGGTCTGTTCTGCAGGACTGGCGCATAGCAAATGTGGTGCCAATATTCAAAAAGGGCTCTAAAAGTGAACCTGGAAATTATAGGCCAGTAAGTCTAACCTCTATTGTTGGTAAAATATTTGAAGGGTTTCTGAGGGATGTTATTCTGGATTATCTCAATGAGAATAACTGTTTAACTCCATATCAGCATGGGTTTATGAGAAATCGCTCCTGTCAAACCAATCTAATCAGTTTTTATGAAGAGGTAAGCTATAGGCTGGACCACGGTGAGTCATTGGACGTGGTATATCTCGATTTTTCCAAAGCGTTTGATACCGTGCCGCACAAGAGATTGGTACACAAAATGAGAATGCTTGGTCTGGGGGAAAATGTGTGTAAATGGGTTAGTAACTGGCTTAGTGATAGAAAGCAGAGGGTGGTTATAAATGGTATAGTCTCTAACTGGGTCGCTGTGACCAGTGGGGTACCGCAGGGGTCAGTATTGGGACCTGTTCTCTTCAACATATTCATTAATGATCTGGTAGAAGGTTTACACAGTAAAATATCGATATTTGCAGATGATACAAAACTATGTAAAGCAGTTAATACAAGAGAAGATAGTATTCTGCTACAGATGGATCTGGATAAGTTGGAAACTTGGGCTGAAAGGTGGCAGATGAGGTTTAACAATGATAAATGTAAGGTTATACACATGGGAAGAAGGAATCAATATCACCATTACACACTGAATGGGAAACCACTGGGTAAATCTGACAGGGAGAAGGACTTGGGGATCCTAGTTAATGATAAACTTACGTGGAGCAGCCAGTGCCAGGCAGCAGCTGCCAAGGCAAACAGGATCATGGGGTGCATTAAAAGAGGTCTGGATACACATGATGAGAGCATTATACTGCCTCTGTACAAATCCCTAGTTAGACCGCACATGGAGTACTGTGTCCAGTTTTGGGCACCGGTGCTCAGGAAGGATATAATGGAACTAGAGAGACTACAAAGGAGGGCAACAAAATTAATAAAGGGGATGGGAGAACAACAATACCCAGATAGATTAGCAAAATTAGGATTATTTAGTCTAGAAAAAAGACGACTGAGGGGCGATCTAATAACCATGTATACGTATATAAGGGGACAATACAAATATCTCGCTGAGGATCTGTTTATACCAAGGAAGGTGACGGGCACAAGGGGGCATTCTTTGCGTCTGGAGGAGAGAAGGTTTTTCCACCAACATAGAAGAGGATTCTTTACTGTTAGGGCAGTGAGAATCTGGAATTGCTTGCCTGAGGAGGTGGTGATGGCGAACTCAGTCGAGGGGTTCAAGAGAGGCCTGGATGTCTTCCTGGAGCAGAACAATATTGTATCATACAATTATTAGGTTCTGTAGAAGGACGTAGATCTGGGGATTTATTATGATGGAATATAGGCTGAACTGGATGGACAAATGTCTTTTTTCGGCCTTACTAACTATGTTACTATGTTACTATGTTACTATGACCCCAGATCACGAAAAATGGAGACGCTACGGGTATTGGAAAATGGCACTTTGTTTGGAATTTTTTTTCACCACTTAGATAAAAAATAACCTAGACATGTTAGGTGTCTACAAACTCGTAATGACCTGGAGAATCATAATGTCAAGTCAGTTTTAGCATTTAGTGAACCTAGCAAAAAAGCCAAACAAAAAACAAGTGTGGCATTGCACTTTTTTTGCAATTTCACCGCACTTGGAATTTTTTTCCCGTTTTCTAGTAAAAGACATGGTAAAACCAATGGTGTCGTTAAAAAGTACAACTTGTCCCGCAAAAAATAAGCCCTAACATGACCATATTGACGGAAAAGTAAAAAAGTTATGGCTCAGGGAAGGAGGGAAGTGAAAAACGAAAACGCAAAAATGAAAAAGGGTCGCGACTTGAAGGGGTTAAGGGAATTGCAATTGTTTCTGGGAAAACTTAATTTTGCTTGTCGCGTTATGCCCATGGGCAGAGTTTTTTCCAGGATGTTGACCAGGGCCAAAGCGGGAGTTCGTGCTCCTCATCACTTTGTACGGTTGTCCGCTGAACATAAGGAAGACCTGGCGGTGTGGAGTGGTTTCTTACAGAACTATAATGGTCGGTCTTTGTCCCTTGAGGGAGTGTTTAATAACAGGTCGTTGGATTTGTTTACGGATGCAGCCGGAGGGTCGGGTTTCGTAGCGTATTTTCTTAGACAATGGTGTGTGCCATCGTGGCCTGCGTCTTGGATTTCTTCTGGCCTGGTTCGGAATATTGCACTTTTGGAAATTTTTCCCATTTTGGTGGCGGTGCATTTATGGCAGCAAGTTTTTCGAAACAGGCAGGTTTGATTTCACTGTGACAACATGGGTGTGGTTTGCACGATCAGCAATTTATTCACATCTTCGCCTCCGGTGGTGCGGGTGCTGAGACAGTTGGTCTTATCGTGTTTGAATTTGAATGCACACGTAACCGTGATGCATGTTCCTGGCACTCATAATTCCATTGTGGACTCTCTTTCTCATTTACAGTTCGATCGTTTTTGCTTGTTGGCTCCGGATGCGGAGGTCGTCGGGTTGGAGTGCCCTGTAGAACTCTGGCTTGTGATGCAGAGGCGTTGATCAGGTCGTCGTTGGTTCCCAGAACGTGGGAGGCTTACCAAGCAATTTGGATGGATTGGGAAGAATTGTTGTGGGTTGAGTCGTGTGGGTTGAGCGAGCATGAGCAGGCGGGCGTATTGTTGTCTTGGTTGAGTCGGGGAGCTCCGGGAGAATGGTTTACACCAAATTGTCTTGAGTAATGTCGGCCTTGGAATTTGATTTTAAATTGTGGGGTCAACTAGATTTAACCAAGATCTTTTTGGTAAAACAGGCGGTTAAGGGCTTTCGGCGGCGGCCGCGACGTGTGGATTCTAGACGGCCTGTTTCTTTTGGCTTGTTGGAAAGGTTAGGAGGGGTTTTGCCTTCTTTATGTTTATCGGTTTTTGAACTGTATTTTTTTCATTTGGCCTTTTCTCTAGCCTTTTTCAGGGCATTGCGAGTTGGTGAGTTGGTATCACATAGGAAAAAAGTGATGGGTGGTCTGTTGGCTCGTGACGTGCTTTTGTCAGCTGGTCAGGTCGAGTTGTGGTTGCGGCGATCAAAGTCTGATCAGGAAGATAGGGGTAGTAGGACTGTTTTGTGTTCGGTTCCGGGGTCGGTTATGTGTCTGGTTACCTGTCTGTCAACATGTTGGGGGCTTCGGCCTAGTCGGGACCGGTTGTTGCTATGCCATATGGATGGTTCCTTGTTATCCCGTTATCAATTTATGGTGGTTTTAAGAAAGGCTATTGCGTTGCTGGGCTTAGATGAGGCTTGTTTCACTCCTCACTCTTTTAGGATTGTGGCCGCAACGGACGCAGCATTGGGGGGACTTGGCACCCCTGCAATTCAGTTTGGTATTGGTAGGTGGCGGTCAGATAGATATTGGAGCTATGTGCGCCCGTAATTTGGAGGCTGGTGGTGTTTTCTGGGGCTGGTGTGGGACAGTAAGGTTGTTATATTGGCTGTGCTATTTTTTGAGTCTATTTTTTGTGTTTTTTCAGGTCCCCTGCCTTTGTTGGTGTGGATTTTCGGCCACTCGTATGTTCACTGGGGAGCGCAGCATGCTGATGTGTATAACGAGGGTAGACAACTTGGTTTTGATCGGAGTGTGGCGGTAATTCGTTGGCTTGGTTTTAGGGGAATGGTCTGGTATAGAGTTCTAAAGGAGATCAATAACAGTGTCAAGTTGGACAGGGTTCCTAATATTTTAGTTTTGCACGTTGGGGGTAACGACTTAGGGGTCCGGCCTTTTAGGGAATTAATAAAAAATATCAAACAGGATTGTTTGCGTTTATGGGTCTTATACCTGGGTTTGACCATTGTTTGGGCAGAAATCGTGCCGCAGAAACGTTGGAAGAACATGCGGTCATTGGATAAGTTGAATAAGACCCGGATAAAGGTTAATAGGGCGGTGTCCGTGTTTGTGGCCAGGGATGGAGGTGTAGCGGTGCAACATTTTGAGTTGGAAGGAGGGGAAGGGGCATTTTGGCTGGCCGATGGAGTTCATTTGAACGCGGTGGGGATGGATTTTTGGGCCCTTGGTATTCAGGAAGGCATTGAACGGGTCATAGTTTTTCGGTGTGGTGGGGTCTTGGGCCTTTGAGGTGTTCAAAGGCCGCTTGTTGTGGCGGCTGGGGGGAGTCCTGGAAGTTGGTGGAAATTGGTTTGGGGATCCATTTTGGCATATGGCTCCTCTGTTTTTGGAGTTTAAAATATTTTGGATCTGGTGAATGGTGGTTGGGGAGTTCCGGCAGGGGTGGTCGTATCTCCTGGAATTTTTACCGTCAACAGTGAACCCTCTTTTGGGTTTTGGTGCTCCTGAGCCAGGGTTTTGAACGGCTGGGAGTAAATTGGTGTTATGTATGTTCACAGTATGGGTTGTCAATCACCAGATTTTTGGGGCTCCAAGGACTCCTTCTAGGATTACTCCTTTGGCTTTTAAAATGTTATTGTATTGTTATCAATGTATTTATTGTTATATGTTTAATAAAGGGCTACTGTGGCCTATATCATTCCAAAGAAATAAACCTAGTCGTGTTTTATTGGGGGGAATATGGGTTATAGTTGGTGGGCTACGGAGTATTGAGAAAGGATGGAGCAGGGGTAGCTCTTACCGTCGGACATACTACACCTTCGACAATACCAGGGTCAAGCCTCTATACTGCCCTCATTTTTGCCAACAAAAAAACATTTTTCCCTAAAGGCCATATACAGAAAAGGAGGAGATGCTGTCAGGTGAGAGGCAGTTCACAGAACTAACATCCGTTAGCAACAGATTACTGACATGGCTGCTTTACCAGGCCCTATGAACCCATTTACCTCCATTCTAGATACCTCCGCTGCCTAAACTGAGAAGTACAGTTACCTTAAAGCTAGAAAAATCAACATGAGCTGAAAATCCAGGGTTGTAACTTAGCACCAGCTTTACATGTCCTTTATAGTACTGGTATGGGAGCAATTGAGCAACCTCAGGCACCATTTCCCAGTTGGGATTTAATACAAGCATAGCCCACACAATATTTTCCCTGGGGAAATTTACTGCAAAATGAGCAAGAGCTTGGCCTGTCACTGCATCTCTAAAACAATTGTGTGCATGAAGTATTTTCCATATTAATTTAATATTCCTGGATCTGATATGCTGCTATAGCTCACAATATGTTCAGTTTCAGCATCTATCAGGTTAATAAATCATATTGTAACGTGTTCTCAGTTTTTTCACAAGACTGACTTCAGCATGACATTTTCTGCACCCATCTGAATTTCAGGTCTTGATGTTTTTGTCTGCTCTGACCTAGCTGGCATTGCTACTGCTTTCATTTCCCTGGGTAAAATCCTCTTGATAAAAAAGTAATTGTACAGTTTCTAAATTCACAAAGAATTATTATTATTTCCTCCACTTACCCATTAGAATAAATCTCACAGAACATCGAGTAATTTATATTCAAAATTGTGAAGGAAGCTGCAGTCTTGAAGAAAGCTGGCTTATTGTTTCCACATTAATTGGCTCTACAAATGGGTATTTTTGTGGCATATGTAATCATTAGAAGATATTTATAGATCACGCCTATGTGAGACCTTATTAATTTTTGAAATGCAGAGTTCAGGCTGGGTAAAAGGTTACAAATTACAATATTTCAGATGGTAGAATTCATTAAATTGCCGTATACTAATTAAAATAAAGGAAAATTAGCGGAATCATATAAAAAATAATAACATTTTAGATGTGTACCCAAATGAATGCCAATGAAGTTGTTACTGTACAACCTCACAAAGTGTGTTTGATACACACAAGAAATTGTAAATGTAAAAGTTCATACAAGAGTCAGCGGTCATTTAATAACGCATTTTCACAGGCAGACTGTGCTTCAGATGAGAAATGCATTATCAGTAATTGATCCTTCAGTTTGCAATGGTTGCTATTTGTTGGATAAATCGGTATCCTGTTTAGACTACAAGATTATCATGAATCAAGCTTTTCTAGGAACGTTCATGATAATATTGCAATGTAAAGAGACCAGGGGCAACAGTTTTATGTATAATAAGCAGTCATATTAACCAATTACATGATAAGAATAATTGCTAGTAGATCTCTACACATATAATTGGTAATTGTTATGCACTATACGTTATAAGGAAGTGCTGGTATCTCTAGCAGATAATAGATTAAAATCACAATTATTTTCTTTTTAAATCAAAGGTGCAGTTTCATAATGACAAATCTTGTCAATATGTTCTATTAGGGCATATAAAATTGGGATGAGCAGATCAATTCGAGGATGATCGCGCTTGAGTCGAATTTCCTAAAATTTACTAATTCAAACTTGAATTCAAACACTTTGAGATTCGAAAAAATATATATATAGTAGAACACTGGCGCTTTCTTTAAATCCATAATTGAGCATGCAGCTGCAGGTAGGAAAAACTAATTTGTGCGTTGTCTGTTAGAAGCATATAGCTAGATAATTGTGCAACACCAAGGCACTTGCAAATGCCGCTGTATAAAAGGACAATAAATGCAATGCCACATGTACAAACAGAAACCAACTGTTGACTCCAATAATAAATCCTTAGAAAGGAGTCTAGTAATCTGTAGGTGAACGCTGTGCACAAAATAAAGTAAGGTACTATTTATTTAATAGTAAATGCTTTGTAGCCAGAAAACACAGTAACATAGTAACATAGTAACATAGTTAGTAAGGCCGAAAAAAGACATTTGTCCATCCAGTTCAGCCTATATTCCATCATAATAAATACCCAGATCTTCGTCCTTCTACAGAACCTAATAATTGTATGATACAATATTGTTCTGCTCCAGGAAGACATCCAGGCCTCTCTTGAACCCCTCGACTGAGTTCGCCATCACCACCTCCTCAGGCAAGCAATTCCAGATTCTCACTGCCCTAACAGTAAAGAATCCTCTTCTATGTTGGTGGAAAAACCTTCTCTCCTCCAGACGCAAAGAATGCCCCCTTGTGCCCGTCACCTTCCTTGGTATAAACAGATCCTCAGCGAGATATTTGTATTGTCCCCTTATATACTTATACATGGTTATTAGATCGCCCCTCAGTCGTCTTTTTTCTAGACTAAATAATCCTAATTTCGCTAATCTATCTGGGTATTGTAGTTCTCCCATCCCCTTTATTAATTTTGTTGCCCTCCTTTGTACTCTCTCTAGTTCCATTATATTCTTCCTGAGCACCGGTGCCCAAAACTGGACACAGTACTCCATGTGCGGTCTAACTAGGGATTTGTACAGAGGCAGTATAATGCTCTCATCATGTGTATCCAGACCTCTTTTAATGCACCCCATGATCCTGTTTGCCTTGGCAGCTGCTGCCTGGCACTGGCTGCTCCAGGTAAGTTTATCATTAACTAGGATCCCCAAGTCCTTCTCCCTGTCAGATTTACCCAGTGGTTTCCCGTTCAGTGTGTAATGGTGATATTGATTCCCTCTTCCCATGTGTATAACCTTACATTTATCATTGTTAAACCTCATCTGCCACCTTTCAGCCCAAGTTTCCAACTTATCCAGATCCATCTGTAGCAGAATACTATCTTCTCTTGTATTAACTGCTTTACATAGTTTTGTATCATCTGCAAATATCAATATTTTACTGTGTAAACCTTCTACCAGATCATTAATGAATATGTTGAAGAGAACAGGTCCCAATACTGACCCCTGCGGTACCCCACTGGTCACAGCGACCCAGTTAGAGACTATACCATTTATAACCACCCTCTGCTTTCTATCACTAAGCCAGTTACTAACCCATTTACACACATTTTCCCCCAGACCAAGCATTCTCATTTTGTGTACCAACCTCTTGTGCGGCACGGTATCAAACGCTTTGGAAAAATCGAGATATACCACGTCCAATGACTCACCGTGGTCCAGTCTATAGCTTACCTCTTCATAAAAACTGATTAGATTGGTTTGACAGGAGCGATTTCTCATAAACCCATGCTGATATGGAGTTAAACAGTTATTCTCATTGAGATAATCCAGAATAACATCCCTCAGAAACCCTTCAAATATTTTACCAACAATAGAGGTTAGACTTACTAGCCTATAATTTCCAGGTTCACTTTTAGAGCCCTTTTTGAATATTGGCACCACATTTGCTATGCGCCAGTCCTGCGGAACAGACCCTGTCGCTATAGAGTCACTAAAAATAAGAAATAATGGTTTATCTATTACATTACTTAGTTCTCTTAGTACTCGTGGGTGTATGCCATCCGGACCCGGAGATTTATCTATTTTAATCTTATTTAGCCGGTTTCGCACCTCTTCTTGGGTTAGATTGGTGACCCTTAATATAGGGTTTTCATTGTTTCTTGGGATTTCACCTAGCATTTCATTTTCCACCGTGAATACCGTGGAGAAGAAGGTGTTTAATATGTTAGCTTTTTCCTCGTCATCTACAACCATTCTTTCCTCACTATTTTTTAAGGGGCCTACATTTTCAGTTTTTATTCTTTTACTATTGATATAGTTGAAGAACAGTTTGGGATTAGTTTTACTCTCCTTAGCAATGTGCTTCTCTGTTTCCTTTTTGGCAGCTTTAATTAGTTTTTTAGATAAAGTATTTTTCTCCCTATAGTTTTTTAGAGCTTCAATGGTGCCATCCTGCTTTAGTAGTGCAAATGCTTTCTTTTTACTGTTAATTGCCTGTCTTACTTCTTTGTTTAGCCACATTGGGTTTTTCCTATTTCTAGTCCTTTTATTTCCACAAGGTATAAACCGCTTACACTGCCTATTTAGGATGTTCTTAAACATTTCCCATTTATTATCTGTATTCTCATTTCTGAGGATATTGTCCCAGTCTACCAGATTATGGGCATCTCTAAGCTGGTCAAACTTTGCCTTCTAAAGTTCAATGTTTTTGTGACTCCCTGACAAGTCCCCCTAGTGAAAGACAGGTGAAACTGCACAATCACAATCACAGTGTTTTCAAAGCAATTCACATATGAAACAATAAATGCTACAGTAGATAAGGTACATTGGTAAAATGATGAAGTCCATATAGATTCTTAAAATAGATGCTGGGCAAAACAAAAAATGTTTAGATGTAGGTCTTGATAAAGCGGGGGGCAATGGAAGTGACTGTCTGATGTGATCAATCCCTGGAGATACCTGAATCCTTGCTGCCTGTAGAGTGTTCTTAATAAGACCATGGGTCTGATAAGGGAATGTCATGTTGTGGGAGCATCCTCCAGCTTGGCCTGACAAGCTCCTTGGCTTCAGTGAAGTGCAGCACCAGCGGGACACGTGATAGTGCGTGACGTCACAAAAAACCGCAGAGTTCCAAAAAAAAACCTAAAGCCAAAATTACCAACATGTTTTAAAGGGACCAGCCCTTCTTTTTTATGGCTGTGGTACAAGGGAGTCTCCTCAAATGCTGCAGCAACAAGTCATTAAGTTAATAGCACTATGTAACACAATTTTTGTTCCTGGCTTCCAAGTGTAATATTTCAACTGCTTATGTTTAAAAACTATGGAAAAACTACTACATTCAGCACAAACTTTGATTTTATGATCATAGGCCAGAAAAATTCGTATTTATTGTGACAAAAAAGGAAATTATTATATTTTCATTCATGCGGTCTGATAAAAAACAACTCTTGCATGGTAAATAGACAACGACAAAAGACAGTCAAAACTCACTCAAAAAGGTTCAGAAATTAGTCGTTTTTCTAGATTTGTGAGTGTACTGCAAATCGTTTTCTCAAAGAAGCCCCCAAATGTAGTCCCCCCATCATGTTTTTGTTATACTGTCCTTGGTAATGACATTCAAAGTCCAATATATCTTGATGAAAGTTCTTGCCTTGCTCCTCTGAGTAAGCTCCCATGTTCTCCTTGAAGTTGTCAAGATGAGCGTCAAGGATATGGACTTTGAGAGACATTCTGCATCCCATTATGGCATAATTCTTTATGAGAGTCTGAACCAACTGCACATAGTATTCAGCCTTGTAATTATCCAGGAAGCCATGAACCACTGCAACGAAACTGTTCCAAGCCGCTTTCTCCGTCCTGTTCAGCAGCTTGGCGAACTCGTCACATTCTATGATCTTCTTGATCTGCGGATTAGATTTCAATAAACAAAGAAACTTTTAATCCTTTCATCTGTGTCCTGTGCGCTCCCATGTGACCGGAGTATCCTGCAACTCACTGTTTATTCCTCTCCTGAGGCACCCGGCAGGAGCTGCATCGGACCTTTCTCAATCAACATCTCCCCTGACCGCCAGCCTGGCACTCCGTTAGCCTGTCTTCTCTGTATCGAATTGCTTGATCAGGCCTAACATGGTGTGCAGTGGTGGCATCAGCACCTTCAGAGGTTCTATCAGCGGCTCACACTTGACGTTGCTTTTTAAGAGATCTCAGTCCGCTGTGGCCAGTCCTTTCTGTGATAGTGCTCCTTAGTGTCACAGCTATCCCAGAGGCAAAGGAAACAAGGAAATTTTGTGAAACCGACTTGAAGGCCCATCAGGAATGACACCATTTTGAAGTCTCCGATGACCTCCCATCCATAGTCATCAAACTTCAAGGCACTCAGCAACATCTTGACACTGGTGTAGTCCTCTTTGAGATACACAAAGTAAGCCATAGGGAGAGATGGGTAGTTGTTTCCGTTGTGACGCAGCACGGCTTTGAGGGTCCGGGATGAACTGTCTATGAATAGGTGCCATTCACTCAGGTTGCAGGTGATACCTATAGCCTCAAAAAGACCGGTCACATTGTTGCAGAAGCACAACCCATCTTCCCGACTAAAGTTGGAAAACGTTTCGTGATGTTTTCTCTGATCTGTGACTTGCACACTTTCATCCAACCAGTTCCGCTGCTTGAACCTGGATGTCAGAAGCGCAGCATTGGACTTGGTAAGATGAAGGTCTCTGATTAGATCAATGACCTCTTTCTGGTTAGGAAAGTATGACCTTCTCTCCTCAACCGCATCTGTGAAAATGTAATCTTCATCTCCAATATCTTCCTCGATGTCTGACTTGCAGCTTTTTCCTGAAGATAGCTGATCCCTCTTCGGGGGAGTTGGGACAGGCATCTCGGGGCAGTGTGGTACTGGGGCAATGGAAGAAGGAATATCTGGATAAATAATTTGAGGTGCATTCTTGCCTGTGCAAAGTTTGGCAGGATCCACCATACAGATGTAGCAGTTGCTTGAGTGGTCGGTCGGTTGCCGCCAAATTCGCGGGATAGCAAACTTTATGACACTCTTTTCTCCCCTGTACCAACCTGTAATATAGAGGATTTAATTAATTATATAAAACTAAAAGCAGGAAATTTTACACATTACTTAATACATATTTTACTATAGTGCATTGGCATATGTGAAAATGTTGTCAATTGCAACTCCTTAAACTGTACTAGATCTAAATCATTGAAATTCTACAAAATAAAGCACTGCTATCTAAACGAGCAGCAATTGTTCACCTTGCCTTACAGGGTTTTCTTGCAGTATTTGCATGTGAAATGAGGTGCCGAGGACATGTCTTGATCCCCGACAGGAATGCCAAAATATGCCTATGATGAACATCATATGACATGCTTTCACAGAATACTTTCTCGCTCATGTCTTTTTAAGTTGTCTGCACACATAGCAAAATGCATCTGCTGGGTGCAAACAACCTCTTGATGCCATCTAAAAGAAATAATTGCTAAGATTTGCTATTCTCTTACTCAGCAATAACATAAACCAAAATGTTGGTTCAAGTCACCTGTGCTTTTACACTTGTATGACTACTATTGAACAGTCCGAGAACGTTCTAGAAAGTTCTAAAAGTTTCTAGAAACTTCTAGATAATTCTGGAAAATTGTAGAAACTTCTGCACAATTCTAGCAGAAACTTCTAGATAATTCTGGAAAATTGTAGAAACTTCTGCACAATTCTAGCAGTTCAACAATATTCTAGTAGACTCAGTATTGAATACGAATAGAGAATTTTCCCAAAAACAGACAAATTTCAAAATGTTATTGTCCTGATCACAGAAGTAAAGTTTTTGTGGAACATTTTCTATTTGTTATAAGCATAACGGGTTAGGAAAACACACTTTGCACCCAGGGACAAAAAAATAAATAAAAATTTGTTACATAGTGTAATTGCTTCATTCACCTGGTGTTAGGGCTAGCGGAACGCACCAAATAATTAAATAGATATAATAAGGTGCGTTCGCAGCCCGGGGTCCACCGTGCAGAGATGGAACCTGCTGCTAAGTAATGACGGACTATATGGCGGTACAATGAGGATACACATATGGGTTAACTTCACCCTGTATGAACAAAGCGATCCCTGTTAAGTCACAGGGTCGCCGTACCGCACAGAGAGCGCAAGCAAGGAACCACAGAAATCTATCCCAGGACACAGGATTAGAGTTAGTGTAGACCTCTTGCGATCGACACCACAATTGGGGTATCAGAGGTAACTAGTATGCACAGAAGCGCATGCTGTGCCACACTAGCGGACGCCACTAACCACCCAGACTTGGGTAAGGTAAGCGCTCTAATAGCGCACGGCGCTGCACTGGTGGTCACAGCAGTTAGACGCTGTTTCGTGTGTTAAAGCTGAGAGTTCAGCCGGGCGCTAGATTGCAGCCATACACCTTATGCGAACAGTCATACACAAGGGATGGGTTTTTTAAGAAACGACTTGCACTCATCAACACACACACGATAACAATTGTATACTAGAGACCCCCACATCAAATCCCTGTCACGGGCAGCCCAATCTTCACACCTCGACCCCATTGAAAACCTCTGGAATGTAATCAGCGTCGGACTGGAGCACCTTGGGCCCACCAGAGAAAATCTTTCTTGGTGCCCACTATGTACCTACATAGAAATAAATACAAGACCACCAATTGTGCGGTAAAACACGCTAATATCAGGGTATAATAGAAGGTAGTACATGTCTTAATTATGTAGCATGGGTTGGGGTAGCCCTCTCATAGAAAATAAAGTAGCCCCCTCATAGGGTACAATGTATTCCCCTCACAGAATATAATGTAGCCCCCCCATAGAATATACTGCAACCAGCCTCAGAGTATAATGTAGCCCCCTTAGAGTTTAGTGCAACCCTCCTCATAAGGTATAATGCAGCCCTTTCATGGAATATAATGTAGCCCCCTCATAGGGTATGACGCAGCCCCCTCTCGTAGGGTATCATGCAGCTCACCCTCATAGGGCATCATACAGCTCCCCCATAGGGTATCATGCAGCTCACTCCCCCCATAGGGCATTATGCAGCTCACTTCCCAGTAGGGTATCAGGCAGCTCACTCCCCTCATAGGGTAACATGCAGCTACACTTGCCCCATAGGGCATCATGCAGATCACCCCCGTTGCCCCATAGGGCATCATGCAGCTCACCCCCTGCCCCATAGGGCATCATGCAGCTCACACCCACTTGCCCCATAGGGCATCATGAAGCTCACCCCCCTTGCCCCATAGGGTATCATGAAGCTCACCCCCCCTTGCCCCATAGGGCATTATGCAGCTCACCCCCCTGCCCCATAGGGCATCATGAAGCTCACCCCCCCTTGCCCCATAGAGCATCATGCAGCTCACCCCCCTTGCCCCATAGGGCATCATGCAGCTCACCCTCCTGCCCCATAGGGCATCATGCAGCTCACCCCCCATACAACCAGGATTCAATAATGAAAAAAGCACAATACTCACCTCTCCTCCTCGCTGCCACGCTGACTCCAGCAGTGGCTCTGCTCCGATGTCAGGAGCGGCGCTGCTGTCAGCCTCACACACAGCAGTTACTCAAAGAAGTGATCGCGCACCCACTGTGCGTCTGCGGCGAGGGGAATCATGGGAGAGGGAGCATCATCTGATGCTCTCTCCCCATTAACGAGCGCTGGGGGCGGCGTTGGCGCCGGGACCCCTGGCTTATGGCCCCATAGCGGCCGTGTGAGCTGGGGGCCACTAAGGGAGCATGGGGACCCTGGTTTGCAGGCTCTGATAGCGGGCAGTGTTAAGCCGAAATTTGCAGCAAACGCTGCCCGCTATTAGCAGCGGGGACAGGCTTAAGCTTCCTGTCACCCGCTGCTGCTCCGCTGGTACCGGGGGCCCCATAGCAGCTGCATGGTGAGCGCTATTAACGACACCCAACTTGGAGCTGAGGGGGCCCTAGGCAGCTACTGGCACTGTATGCTAGCAGGTGTCATGGCCTGGGCCCACCAAAGAATCCTCCGGTTCTCCGGTGGGCCAGTCTGACCCTGGATGTAATCAAGAGGCTGATGGATAGTCACAAGAAGAACTGCTTAATTTTTGCGCCAGAAGCAGTGTGAAAGACTGGTGGCAAGCATGCCAAGATGCATGAAAGCTATGATTCAAAATCATGGTTATTACAAAAAATATTGATTTCTGAACTCTTCCTGAGTTAAAACATTAGTATTGTTGTTCCTAAATGATTATGAACTTGCTTTCTTTGCATTATTTGAAGTCTGAAAGCACTGTGCTTTTTTTATTTTGACCATTTCTCCTTTTCTAAAAAAACAAAAACAAAATTTATTGCTTGGAAATTCAGAGACATGTTGTCAGAAGTTTATAGAATAAATGAACAATTTACATTTTACTCAAAAATATACAAATAAAGAGAAAAATCAGACAAACTGAACATTTTGCAGTGGTCTCTTAATTTTTGCCAGAGCTGTATGTACTATATCTCTATATAACCAGATTCTGATGAGCATAATAGGTGGTAGAGAGTATCTATCATCACAATTACCATACAAGTGTAAAAATAAATCTACTAATCTGCCATCTTAGCATGGATATATGGATAATTGCAGAAGTCACAAAGATACACAAAAGGCCACTGAGCAGTCATAGAATCCAAAATAACAACTTTATTGAATATAAATATAAAATATAAAATATATTACATCAGACAAACGGAATCAAATGGGACCAAAAGATGGTATCCAGATGCCACCCGCATCAAAAAGCTGAATGTGTGTATGTGTGTATGTATGTATATATTTATGTATGTCCGGGATTGGCATCTGCACCGTCGCAGCCACAGCCACAAAATTTTGCACAGTCACACGTCTGGACCCCGAGAGCGTCATAGGCTACGTTGTGAGGTGAAATTTTAACCCCGCGCGTTCCAATTCACCAAACAATTTTGCCCCTATCTACATAATGGGGAAAAAGTGAAAGGAAAAGTGTTGGCGGCGTCGCAGCTACAGCCACAAAATTTTGCACAGTCACATGTCTGGACCCCGAGAGCGTCATAGGCTATGTTGTGAGGTGAAATTTTAACCCCGCACTTTCCAATTCACCAAACAATTTTGCCCCTATCTACATAATGGGGAAAAAGTGAAAGTTAAAGTGTTGGAGGCAAATTGACAGCTGCCAGATGTGAACAAGGGTGACTTAAAGAATGAGAGCGATGGCGCCAAAGAGTATATACTGTACAGTTGCTAAGGTGGGGCCCCGTCATGGGATACTCACCACACACGGGGATATGAACACACACACAAAATGCGCCACACACTACCACGTGCTTGAACACATATACCACCCTCAGCACACATTTCACCACACATACACCAACCTCGCCACATAAAAGTCGAAACACAAAAGTCGCCGCTCAAAACTTGCCACGCGCAAAACTCGCCACATGCAAAACTAGGCTCACGCAAAACTCGCCACATGGAAAACTCGCCACATGCAAAACTTGCACACGCGGAAAAATTGCCACATGCAAAAGTTGCCTCACACAAAGCTTGCACATACTCAAAACGCACCACACATAAAACTCACCACGCGCAAAACTCGCCATGCGCAAAACCTGTCACATGCAACTCGACACACAAAAAGTTGCTACACGCATGTCACCACACAAAACTCATCTCACAAAAGTCGCTACATGCATGTCGCCACATGCAACTCAACACACACAACTTGACACATGAAACTCGCCCTAAAAAATAAAAATCTGATTAATAAGCAGACAAACTACAAGAGCAACAAATGTACCATATAGGAAATATGGCAGCTGTCAGTCACATGACCTGTCTATTATGTGTATGCATGAGCTAATATATACTGCCAGGGGGGAGGGCTTCCTGTTGGCGGGGGATTTGTCAGGCTGCCAATTTAGCTTACAAATACTGAGGTAAAAATACTGACCAAATAACGTGTGAACGCGGTGTAATACAGGAGGAGATGACACACAGATATATACTATATACAGGAGATGACACACAGGTATATACTATATACAGGAGGAGATGAAACACAGGTATATACTATTTACAGGGGAGATGACATACAGGTGCATACTATATACAGGAGGAGATGACATACAGGTATATACAGGGGAGATGACACAGGTATATACTATATACAAGAGGAGATGACATACAGGTATCTATATATATAATTGTCTAAGGGTTTTTCTGTCTGTCTGTCTGTCTGTCAGGCCTCGACCAATCAGCAACGGGCACAGCGACGATGATGTCATAAAAGACGTAGACATCCCGCGTCTCTGATTGGTCGAGGTCGCCAGGCCTCGACCAATCAGCAACGGGCACAGCGACGATGATGTCATAAAGGACGTAGAAATCCCACGTTTCTGATTCAGCGACGGGCACAGTATCGACGTAGATGTCATAATGGTTGCCATGGCGATGATGATGTCATAAAGGTTGCCTCGACCAATCAGCGATGGGCACAGTCTGCCGCAAATTCTGGAATCATCATTGTCCATATACTACGGGGACATGCATATTCTAGAATACCCGATGCGTTAGAATCGGGCCACAATCTAGTATACTATATACAGGGGAGATGACACACAGTAGGTATATACTATATACAGTTGATGACATACAGGTGTATACTATATTTAAGGGAGATGACAAACATGTATATACTGAGGTGAAAATTAGAGGTGTGAGGTGAAAATGAAAAGGTGTGAGTGCAAAATGAGAGGAGTGAGGGAAAATAGTGGAGTGATCGGAAAATGACAGATGTGAGGTCAAAATGACAAGTGTTAGGGGGAATGAGAGGAGTGAGGGGGAAAATAAGAGGAGTGAGGGGGAAAATGAGAGGTGTGAGGGAGAAAATGAGAGATGTCAGGGGGAAAATGAGAGATGTGAGGGGGAAAATGAGAGGCATGATGGGAAAATAAGAGAAGTGAGGTGCTATAACTAACCACAGATATTTACTATGCCCAGGCAACGCCGGGCTCTTCAGCTAGTATATATATATATATATATATATATATACTGTATTTTCCAGCATATAAGACGACTTTTTAACCCCTAAAAATTGTCCCAAAAGTCGGGGGTCATCTTATATGCCGGGTACGGGTGCATGGAGCGATCCTGGATGGTTCCCAGGGTCTGGAGGAGAGGAGACTCTCCTTCTGGCCCTGGGATCCATATTCATGTAAAAAGTAAAGAATAAAAATAAAAAATATGGATATACTCACCCCTCCAACGAACCTTGGCTCTCAGCGCTGCAAACGTCTGCCTCCATTCCTAAGAATGCAGTGAGTGAAGGACCTTCGATGACGTCGTGGTCACGTGATCAGCCCATGTGATAGGTACCTCACCTCTGGGTGTGGTTATAGTCTATGTAATGGAGTTTTTTTGTTTGGCACATGTTCTTTGTGAGGAGCTAGGCTGGAGTGAGCCTGAATTGTTTTTTGTCGGTTTACATATGCTACCAGGACTCATAGCAACCCTGGGAATAGCACCTGGCAGACGCCGCTGACCTGGCAGCCGCTTAGTCCTGTGCAAGGGTGAGTCTGAGACCAGTGGCTCTCCAAGCTGGAGTATGTTTGTGTTTTTTCTCTTACTTTCTGCCACTGACTGTTTAAAGTGTTAATAAACTACTGAAGTTTGGACTGAAAGCCTGTGTGTTGCCTCATTACTGCAGCTCTGCCACTGCCTACCAGAGCCAATCCCTACAACAGGTAAATTCTCTAAAAAAGGGGCTTTTCCATAAGCTCAGAAGATCCCCATTCAATTTATTTGATTCAAAAGGCTTATAGTTCAATTTTGTGGTTTAGTCTCACTGGAGCCATGCTGTCCAGTGTAAAAATTCATTTGAATTCCACTCTGGACATCTGTTTAAGATTGTCACCGCCCCTCCAAAAAGCAAGTATCTTTACATTATTTCTTGTGGTGCTGGATATAGTGTTAGGATAAATGATCTCCCTGATAGCATTTAGAGATGTTACTATAATGTTCTTTTATTCTCTTCCATAGGTTTCTTTTTGTGCGGTCCTCATATATTTTATTACATGGACATTGCATGGCATATATACGACCGCTGGTGGGCAAAAACAGTGCCCACATGGTGTGAAACCCACTGGCTTTATGCTACAATTCTGTGTGGTATCTCTTTGACTTTTCAAATAAGTCCATTGCTTAGTTGTTGGGGTTAAGACTTCCCAAAATGTTGGCTTTCCTATAGACAAATTTTGGTTTCAGGGGTAGGTAATCTGACAACATGATCCCTCAGCACTCTGACTGATGGTCTTACTAGCGGTAGTGTTACCGCCGATAAGAACCACTTTTCCTCACTGTCACACAGATAACAGCATGGGAAACAATTTAAGAAGCTGGTAAAAACACAAACAAAATCTCAGCAAATCCGCAGCAAATCTGCAAGCATTTCTATACCTGCCTTTTTGCTGCGGTTTTGACTGACTCAATTGAAGTCAATGGGTGAAAAACGCTAAAAAATCTCACAAGGAATTGACATGCTGCAGAACAAAAATGCACTGCAAATGAATCATCATGTGCACAGCACTTCAGGACTCTCATTGAACTAGCTGGCATAAGGACTACATAGCGTTTTTGTCCCATTTCTGGGCTGAAAACTTGCAGCGAAAACGCACCAAAAATGCACCTTGTGCACATAGCTTTAGGGATGTTTTCTAAAAAAGGCTGGGAGATGACAGCTGGATCTGTAAACATAACTGATTGACTCTACATCCTTATTGTAGCTCTTTATGTCGTGCAGAACCTACTGGCAGCAAATTGTCAAATCTCAAAAATTTACATTGGTTCTGCTGATGTGGAGGTGGACTCCAAGCCAAACTCATTCTTATTTATGTCTTTCAAAAATTTAGCTAGTTTGCATTCTGAGCCATCCCCAAAAAATAGAATATCATCTATAAACTGGCACCATAGTTTTAGTCCATTTCGTAAACTGCCTTATGAAATGGACTAAAACTATGCAGGCAGTATATGAAATGGACTAAAACAATGGAAAAGCCACTCTGGCAAAACTAGTTCACTCTGGTTTTACTGTTGCTTACCTCTCTTCAGATCAGCTTGTGCCTTCCTCGCTACTGGTCGTTTCAATATTCATTATAGCCTTGGACATGTTGTACTTATGGTTCTGCTTCCTGACATATTGCCTGACCATATTACACCTTAGCTTCTGGCATATTGCATCCTGATTGCTCTCCTGGTGCTGACTGTGATTTGTTCTGGATTACACTGTATATGTTATCCTAGTGTTGCAACTAACTAAAGATAATAAGTAAAGCTAAAAACTGCAACTGACCCTGCTTTTTCCTCTACAGACTCGAGATCCTGAAACTGAAGTCCCTAGTGTTTTGTGTGTGAGCTGATATAGCCCTAAGCCCAGGCTACATGATGTCAACTCGGACCTATGCTGCATGATAGGTCATTGAGCGCTTCACATTCTTCATAAAGAACTGGAGGGCAGAGCAGAGTGTAAATTACTTACAAAAGGGAAAGTATGCTGAAAAAAGGTAAAGAGTCCAGATTGAGCAAAACAACCCACTAAACACAAAATAAAGTATAAGAACGTACAGTTAGAAAATATGACACCTACATCCTAAGAAGAAACAGAAGATAGGTGTAAAGTAAAGAAACAGAAACAGCAAAGAGATAAACCCTAGTTAGAATTTCACTGACTACAGCAGAATAAACAGCAGATTGAAAAAATATAAAGCTGTACCAGAAAGGTGATAGGACAGACAAATGAAAACAACTGTGTTTTGTTAAATAGACAGCAGTCGGGATAACAGAATCTAAAAACCCAGAAAAAGGTGAGTCTGTTGTGGCTCGATGGACAGAGAAGCCAACCACAAAACACAGGCTAAAGGATTTGAACCCAGAAGCATAACAGCCTCTTCCCTTTCTAACTCCTCATAGAACTTAAAGGAGGAAAACAGAGAAATTCACATGAACTTACACATCAGACTTGCCAGGCATGCAACAAGAAAGTAAATATAGTAGAATCAGGCATCTCAAAGATAGTAACATGTGAGACTTGTGATATCATGTCTCAGAGTTGGTGTGCAAACAAAGAAGATGAGATTAATAGGCACTTTTTTCTTATCTGATTCAGGGTGTCCCAGTTGTCACTCCCCATAGTTACTTATAGTTATACGCCAAATCAATTTGTGGCCTCACATACAGTTGTGCTCAAAAGTTTACATACCCAGGCAGAATTTTTGCTTTCTTGGTGTTTTTTCAGAGAATATGAATGTTGGGTAAAGCCAAACCAATTTTTACAATTCTAACCACTGTCATTTTATGAGGTTATAGCTCTGGAATACTTCAATGTAACCCACTGATTCTGAGAATATTTTTTCAAGACATATGGTACTTCATGTTGGTGGTAAAATTTCTTTGATATAACTTGCACTTATAAATGAAAAAAGCAGAAATTTGACAAAAATATAGAAAATGTTGCAATTTTCAAATTTTTTATTTTTGTACCCTTAAATCAGAGAGTGGCGTCACACATTTCCCATATGTCTACTTTACATCAGCACAATTTTGGAAACATAATTTTTCGTTGTTAGGACGTTGTAAGGGTTAAAAGATGACCAGCGATTTCTAATTTTTCCAACAAAACTTACAAAACTATTTTGTTTTAGGAACCATCTCACATCTGAAGTGAGTTTGGGGATCAATATAACAGAAAATACCCAAAAGTGACACCATTCTAAAAACTGCACCCCTCGAGGTGAGCAAAACCACATTCAAGAAGTTTGTTAACCCTTCAGGTGCTTCACGAGAACTAAAGCAATGCGGAAGGAAAAAATGAAAATGTTACCTTTTCCACAAAAAATTACTTTGGAACCAATATTTAACAAGGGAACCAGGAGAAAATGGACCACAAAATTTGTTGTGCAATTTCTCCTGAGTATGCCAATACCCTGTATGTGGGGGAAAGCCACTGTTTGGGCACATATCAGGGCTCAGAAGGGAGGGAGCACCGTTTGACTTTTTGAATGCAAAATTGGCTGGAATCAATGATGGGTGCCATGTCGCGTTTGGATGTACCTAAACAGTGGAACCCCCCAATTCTAACTCCATCCCTAACCCCAACACACCCCTAACCCTAATCCCAACCCAAACCCCAACACACCCCTAGCCCTAATCCCAACCCTAACCGCACTCCCAACCATAACCCCAAGCCTAACTTTAGCCCAACCCTAACTTTAGCACAACTTTAACCCACCCTAACTTTAGCCCCAACCCTAACCCTAGTGTTGTGAATTCCGCTCTTGGGCTCCCTCCGGTGGTTGTAAGTGGCACTTTTGTGAGTTCTGCTCTTGGGCTCCCTCTTGTGGTTTCTAGTGGTATGGCTGCTCCTTGGAGTTAGCTGTCATCAGCTGCCTCCACTTATCTTCTCTTCTGCTCGGCTATTTAGGTCTGGCTCTGTCTTCTGCCAGTGCCACTTGTAAATGGTTCCTGGTTTGATTCACATCTCTTTGGAGTTCCCTGTTATCCTGACCAGTTCAGCTAAGCTAAGTTTTTGCTTGCTCTTTTCTGTCCATAGATTGTGGACTTATCCATTCTGTGCTTTCTATGTTTGTCCAGCTTATCAGTGTGAATTAATTCTGTCTTGCTGGAAGCTCTGGGAGGCAGATTTGCCCTCCACACCTTTAGTCAGGTGTGGAGTTTTTTTTGTAAACTCTGCGTGGATTTTTGTAGTGTTTTATACTGACCGCACAGTATTCCATCCTGTCCTATCTATTTAGCTAGACTGGCCTCCTGTGCTCATCCTGGTTTCATTCTGTGTATGTCTTTTCCCTCTCCACTCACAGTCTTTATTTGTGGGGGGCTAATCTATCCTTTGGGGATTTTCTCTGAGGCAAGATATATCCTTGCTGCGTGGTGACCCTCAAGACTGGGCTTTTTCTCTTGAAACAGGGGATCCGGCATTATTGAATGTAGATGCATTTTTTCAAGCGCTCGGATTATTGTATGACGAACCTAATTCTGTGGATCATGCAGAAAAAACCCTGTTGGCCTTGTGTCAAGGTCAGGAAGCGGCAGTGTTATACTGCCAGAAATTTAGAAAATGGTCTGTGCTCACTAAATGGAATGAAGAGGCTCTGGCTGCTATTTTCAGAAAAGGTCTTTCTGAAACCCTTAAAGATGTTATGGTGGGCTTTCCTACGCCTGCCGGTTTGAGCGAGTCTATGTCTCTAGCCATTCAGATTGATCGGCGTCTGCGCGAGCGCAAAGCTGTGCACCATATGGCAGTATCCTCTGAGCAAAGTCCTGAACCTATGCAATGTGATAGGATTTTGACTAGAATAGAACGGCAGGAATTCAGACTTCAGAATAGGCTGTGTTTTTACTGTGGTGATTCGGCTCATGTTATCTCTGATTGTCCTAAGCGTACTAAGAGAGTCGCTAGGTCTGTTACCATTAGTACTATACAGCCTAAATTTCTCTTATCTGTGACCCTGATTTGCTCATTGTTGTCCTTTTCTGTCATGGCATTTGTGGATTCAGGCGCTGCCCTGAACTTAATGGACTTAGAATTCGCCAGGCACTGTGGTTTTTCCTTGCAGCCTTTGCAGAGCCCTATTCCTTTGAGGGGCATTGATGCTACACCCTTGGCCAAGGATAAACCTCAGTACTGGACACAGATGACTATGTACATGGCTCCTGCACATCAGGAAGATTGCCGTTTTCTGGTGTTGCATAACCTGCATGATGTTGTTGTACTGGGATTTCCATGGTTACAGGAACATAATCCGGTGCTGGATTGGAAAACTATGTCGGTGACTAGTTGGAGTTGTCGAGGAGTACATAGTGACGTTCTTTTGATGTCAATTTCCTCTTCCCCCTCTTCTGAGGTCCCTGAGTTTTTGTCGGATTTCCAGGATGTATTTGATGAGCCCAAGTCCAGTTCCCTTCCTCCACATAGGGACTGTGATTGTGCTATTAACTTGATTCCTGGTTGTAAGTTCCCTAAGGGCCGACTTTTCAATCTGTCTGTGCCAGAGCATGCCACCATGCGGAGCTATGTTAAGGAATCTTTGGAGAAAGGGCATATTCGGCCCTCTTCGTCACCATTGGGAGCGGGTTTCTTTTTTGTTGCTAAGAAGGATGGCTCCTTGAGACCCTGTATTGATTATCGTCTTCTTAATAAGATCACGGTCAAATTCCAATACCCCTTGCCTTTGCTTACTGATTTGTTTGCTCAGATTAAGGGGGCTAGTTGGCTTACTAAGATTGACCTCCGAGGGGCATATAATCTTGTTCGTATTAAACAGGGTGACGAATGGAAAACGGCATTTAATACACCCGAAGGCCATTTTGAATACCTTGTGATGCCATTTGGGCTCTCTAATGCTCCATCTGTGTTCCAGTCTTTCATGCATGATATTTTCCGCAATTATCTTGATAAATTCATGGTCGTATATTTGGATGATATTTTGATTTTTTCCGATGATTGGGAGTCTCATGTGAAGCAGGTCAGGATGGTGTTCCAGATCCTTCGTGATAATGCTATATTTGTGAAGGGGTCTAAGTGCCTATTCGGAGTTCAGAAGGTCTCTTTTTTGGGTTTTATTTTTTCTCCCTCGTCTATAGAAATGGATCCTGTTAAGGTCCAAGCTATTCATGACTGGATCCAACCCACATCTGTGAAGGGTCTTCAAAAATTTTTGGGCTTTGCTAATTTCTATTGCCGTTTCATTGCCAATTTTTCCAGTGTGGTTAAGCCCCTTACTGATTTGACGAAGAAAGGCGCTGATGTGACTAATTGGTCCTCTGAGGCTGTTGAGGCCTTTCAGGAGCTTAAACGCCGATTTACTTCTGCCCCTGTGTTGCGTCAACTGGATGTTTCTCTTCCTTTTCAGGTTGAGGTCGACGCTTCTGAGATTGGGGCAGGGGCCGTTTTGTCTCAGAGGGAGTCTGATGGTTCTTTGATGAAACCGTGTGCTTTTTTTCCAGAAAGTTTTCACCTGCGGAACGCAATTATGATGTCGGCAATCGGGAGTTGTTGGCTATGAAGTGGGAGTTTGAGGAGTGGTGACATTGGCTTGAGGGAGCCAAACACCGTGTTGTGGTCCTGACCGATCATAAGAATCTGATTTACCTCGAGTCGGCCAAGCGGCTGAATCCTAGACAGGCTCGATGGTCCCTGTTTTTCTCCCGTTTTGATTTTGTGGTCTCGTATCTTCCAGGATCTAAGAATGTTAAGGCTGATGCCCTCTCTAGGAGTTTTTCGCCTGATTCTCCTGGAGTCCTTGAGCCAGTTGGCATTCTTAAGGGTGCTTCAGGAATTTCAGGCTGATAGGCCTGACCGCTGTCCAGTGGGGAAGCTGTTTGTTCCTGATAGATGGACAAGTAAGGTAATTTCTGAGGTTCATTGTTCAGTGTTGGCTGGTCATCCTGGGATTTTTGGTACCAGAGATTTGGTTGCTAGGTCCTTTTGGTGGCCTTCCTTGTCACGCGATGTGCGTGCTTTTGTGCAGTCCTGTGGGACTTGCGCCCGGGCCAAGCCTTGCTGTTCCCGCACTAGTGGGTTTCTTTTGCCTTTGCCGGTCCCTGAGAGGCCCTGGACGCATATTTCCATGGATTTTATTTCGGATCTTCCTGTTCCCAGAAGATGTCTGTTATCTGGGTTGTTTGTGACCGGTTCTCTAAAATGGTCCATCTGGTACCTTTGCCTAAGTTGCCTTCCTCCTCAGATCTGGTTCCATTATTTTTTCAGCATGTGGTTCGTTTGCATGGCATTCCGGAGAATATTGTCTCTGACAGAGGTTCTCAGTTTGTCTCTAGATTTTGGCGGGCCTTTTGTGCTAGGATGGGCATTGATTTGTCTTTTTCTTCGGCATTTCATCCTCAGACTAATGGCCAAACTGAGCGAACTAATCAGACCTTGGAGACCTATTTGAGATGCTTTGTGTCTGCTGATCAGGATGATTGGGTGTCTTTCTTGCCGTTGGCCGAGTTTGCCCTTAATAATCGGGCTAGTTCGGCTACTTTGGTTTCACCTTTCTTTTGTAATTTTGGTTTTCATCCTCGTTTTTCTTCTGGGCAGGTTGAGCCTTCTGATTGTCCTGGTGTTAATTCTGTGGTGGACAGGCTGCAGCAGATTTGGACTCATGTGGTGGACAATTTGACGTTGTCTCAGGAAAGGGCTCAACGTTTTGCTAACCGCCGTCGGTGTGTTGGTCCCCGGCTTCGTGTGGGGGATTTGGTTTGGTTGTCTTCTCGTCATGTTCCTATGAAGGTTTCTTCTCCTAAGTTTAAGCCTCGGTTTATTGGTCCTTATAAAATTTCTGAAATTATTAATCCGGTGTCTTTTCGTTTGGCTCTTCCTGCCTCTTTTGCCATTCATAATGTTTTCCATAGATCTTTGTTGCGGAGATATGTGGTGCCCGTTGTTCCCTCGGTTGACTCTCCTGCCCCGGTGTTGGTTGAGGGAGAGTTGGAATATGAGGTTGAGAAGATTTTGGATTCTCGTTTTTCGAGGCGGAGGCTTCAGTATCTTGTCAAGTGGAAGGGTTATGGCCAGGAGGATAATTCTTGGGTTGTTGTCTCCGATGTCCATGCCACCGATTTGGTTCGTGCTTTTCACTTGGCTCGTCCTGATCGGCCTGGGGGCTCTGGTGAGGGTTCGGTGACCCCTCCTCAAGGGGGGGGGTACTGTTGTGAATTTCGCTCTTGGGCTCCCTCCGGAGGTTGTAAGTGGCACTTTTGTGAGTTCTGCTCTTGGGCTCCCTCTTGTGGTTTCTAGTGGTATGGCTGCTCCTTGGAGTTAGCTGTCATCAGCTGCCTCCACTTATCTTCTCTTCTGCTCGGCTATTTAGGTCTGGCTCTGTCTTCTGCCAGTGCCACTTGTAAATGGTTCCTGGTTGGATTCACATCTCTTTGGAGTTCCCTGTTATCCTGACCAGTTCAGCTAAGCTAAGTTTTTGCTTGCTCTTTTCTGTCCATAGATTGTGGACTTATCCATTCTGTGCTTTCTATGTTTGTCCAGCTTATCAGGGTGAATTAATTCTGTCTTGCTGGAAGCTCTGGGAGGCAGATTTGCCTTCCACACCTTTAGTCAGGTGTGGAGTTTTTTTTGTAAACTCTGCGTGGATTTTTGTAGTGTTTTATACTGACCGCACAGTATTCCATCCTGTCCTATCTATTTAGCTAGACTGGCCTCCTGTGCTCATCCTGGTTTCATTCTGTGTATGTCTTTTCCCTCTCCACTCACAGTCATTATTTGTGGGGGGCTAATCTATCCTTTGGGGATTTTCTCTGAGGCAAGATAGCTTTCCTGCTTCTTTCTTTAGGGGTAGTTAGCTCTTAGGCTGTGACGAGATGCCTAGGGAGAGTTAGGAGCATTCCACGGCTACTTCTAGTGTTGTGTTGAGCTTAGGGACTGTGGTCAGTACAGTTACCACGTCCTTCAGAGCTCGTTCCATGTTGCTCCTAGACCACCGTATCATAACACCCTAGTCCAACTGTAACTCTAGCCCAACCCTAACCCTTGCTTTAGCCCAACCCCAACCCTAATCCTAGCTTTAGACCAAACCTAACCCTAGCTTTAGCCCAACCCTAACTCTAGCTTATCCCAACTCATTTTAGCCCAAATCAATTTAGCCCAACTCTAACCCTAATGGAAAAATGGAAATTTTCATTAATTTTAGCTAACTAAGGGTGGTTTCACACTTGTTTTTTTGTCTGCAGTGTTTTTTTCCCCCTATATTTAACATTGAAAACGCATGCGTTGCAAAACGCGACCAAACGCGTACAAACAAAAACGCATGCGTTTTTTTACTGCATGCGTTCATTTTCAGAAATGCAACTTGTAGTATTTTTGAGAGGCGTTTTTTGGACCCAAAAAAACGCATGAGTTTTCATGCATTTTTTTGGGGTCAAAAAATACATTGCAGTCAATGGGGACGCATACGTTTTTTTGTGCATGCATTTTTTTGCATTAAAAACGCATGCGTTTTTATATTAAAAAACCAGAAAACACACTGATATGCCACCCCCCACCATAAAGGTGATAAAGGGATCCTAACCGTACCCCTAACCCTACCCATAACCCTACCCCTAACCCTAAGGGATCCTAGCCCTAACCCTACCCCTAACCTTACCCCTAACCCTAACCCTACTCCTAACCCTAAGGGATCCTAACCTTATCCCTACCCCTAACCCTAACCCTAAGGGATCCTAACCCTAACCCTAACCCTAACCCTACCCCTAACCCTAACCCTAACCCTACCCCTAACCCTAACCCTAATCCCTTTAGGGTTAGGGTTAGGGGTAGGGTTAGGGTTAGGATCCCTTAGGGTTAGAGGTAGGGTTAGGGTTAGGGGTAGGGTTAGGATCCCTTTAGGGTTAGGGTTAGCGGTAGGGTTAGGGTTAGGATCCCTTTAGGGTTAGGGTTAGGGTTATGATCCCTACCCCTAACCCTACCCCTAACCCTAACCCTAACTATTTCTGTTTATAGTGGGTTTTTTACTTTATTTTGATGATTGGCAGCTGTCACACATTTCTCAGCATGCGTTTAAAAAACGCAAACGCATGAAAAAACGCATGTAAACGCGTCAAAACGCCGCGTTTTTTTCACCACATGCAAAAACGCATGCGTCAAAAAACGCACCCTAAAAAACGCAAATGTGAAACCAGCCTAAGGGGGTGGGGTTTATGCACTATTTTGTTTTATTTTGATCACTCTGATAGTGATCACAGTGATCAAAGTGAACCAATAGGAAAAATTTCCTATTGTTGCTGGGTGCCGGCCGGCGGATCTCGGCTGGCACACTGCGCATCCGCCCACCATTTTCTTCCCAGAAGAAGCATCGGCGGCCCAGGGGACTTCACGGAGTGATGCAGGGACATCAGAGGTACCGAGGGGGGATCGGGGGACCCCATTTCACTCATCAGAGAGAGAAATGAAATGGGAAATCAGACTTTTTTTTGCGGTCACTGATCGCAACACAGAGGTTGGTAAAAACCAACCTGAATCATGTTCTCTGGGGTCTCAGCTACCCTCGGTAGCCAAGACCTCAGACAAATTCTGACTCTGAGGGGTGCTACACACCTATTTCTAAGTGCTGTTAAAAAACGGCGCTGAGGCATAAGTACCCTTATTTGCCGCTGTTAAAAGGCGTATCGGCAGTTGTTAAGTTGTTAAATCAAAATGATGGCCCAAAACGTCCAAATGACCCTGATCAAAAGTTTACATACCCCATTTCTTAATACCATGCATTTCCCCTATAACATCAGTGACAGCTTGAAGTCTTTTGTGGTAGTTGGGGACGAGGTTCTTTATTTTCTCAGATAGTAAAGCTGCCCACTCTTCTTGGCAAAAAGCCTCCAGTTCTTGTAAATTCCTGGACTGTCTAGCATGAACTTTGCACTTGAGATCTCCCCAGAGTGGCTCAATGATATTGAGGTTAGTAGACTGAGATGGCCACTCCAGAACCTTCACTTTGTTCTGCTGTAGCCAATGATAGGTCAACTTGGCCTTGTGTTGTGGATCGTTGGAACATCCAAGTTTGTCAAATGTGCAGCTTCCGGGCAGATGAGTGCAAATTTGCCTCCAGAATTTGCTGATAACGTGCTGCATTCATCTTTCCTTCAACTTTGACCAAGTTTCCAGTGCCTTTGTAGTTCACACATCCCCAAAATATCAGCGATCCGCCTCCATGCTTTACAGTAGAATGGTGTTCCTTTCATCATAGGTCTTATTCACCGCTCTCCATTTGTAACGTTTATGGTTGTGGCCAAAAAGTTCAATTTTGGAATCATCACTCCAAATTATCTTGTTCCAGAAGTTTTGATGCTTGTCTCTGTGCTGTTTTGCATATTGTAGTTGAGATACTTTGTTGCATTTGTGCTGTAATTGCTTTCTTCTGGAGACTCGACCATGCAGACCATTTTTCTTTAAGTGCCTCCTTATTGTGCATCTTGAAACAGCCACACTGCTAGTTTTCAGAGAGTCCTGTATTTCAGCTGATATTATTTGTGGGTTTTTCTTTGCATCCCAAACAATTTTCCTGGCAGTTGTGGACAACATTTTTGTTGGTCTGCCTGACTGTGGTTTTGTTTTTACAGAGCCCCTGATTTTCAATTTGCTAATTACAGTTTGAACACTGCTGACTGGCATTATCAATTCCTTGGATATATTTTTGTATTCCTATTCTATACATTTCAACTACCGTTTCCCGTAGATTTATTGACAATTCTTTTGCTTTCCCCATGAATCAGAAACCAGAAACGCCAGTGGCTGGATGAAAAATGCAAGAGTCTGTTTGGATCCCAGAAACTCACTCAACTTTTATGCACACACACTGATTACAAGCAAACAGGTGACAGGTGAGGATGTTACCTTTAGTAGCCATTCAACCCCATTTCTGTCAACTTCTGTGCATGTTATCAGGCCAAAATCACCAGAATATTTAAACTTTTGATAGGGATCATTTGGATGTTTTGGGTTGTCATTATGATTTAAAAAGAGAAAACACAGGAGTTTGACAATAAATGGCTTCACCCAACCACTAACCATGAGTGGAGAAAAAGTTTTGGAGTTGTTATCATTCATATTTTCTGAAAAAAGGCCAAGAAAGCAAATATTCTGCCGGGCTATGTAAACTTTTGAGCACAACTATATTATACTGTGGTTTAATGTGGAAAATAATGTTATATGCAATGTAATATGTACATAATTGAATTTGCGGGGAATGAATTACAGTTTGGAAAATTCCAGTAGTTCTGAATTTCACTTTAATAAATTTACCTATCTCTAGTAGAGATCATAAAAATCATCACTAAATGAAAAGGTTGATATCTCTGGAAACAGATGGCAGATTTAAGAAAAACATCTTCACGATATCATCAGGATAAAATAACCATAATGACTGGTCAATTTGGACCTGGTGACAGGTCCTCTTAAATTCAATTTATTGATACTTATGCTACTGAAAAAAAATGATTCAAATCTGTTGCATACCAAAATATGTGGCATGCAAATCTTCTAAGGCTAGAAAGCTATAAACATACATGGGTCAAAAATAGGAGAAAAAGGAGCATACCATGGACAATATATATAATATTAAGTCTTTATTACTACATAAAAAACATTAAAAATCAGTAATAAATCACAGTATATATATTCCAATGAACAGCAAAAAAGGGGGACAGTTACTCCAAATAACCCCTGAGAAATGCTGGTGGTGGTCTGGCCTTGCGTGAAGTATGAGCGGGAAGCTTTCCGTCAACTTAGAGATGCAGATACATACCTCAGGCTGTCCTCCAACCCTACGGTGCCCTACTTGCGGGAGTTACAGGGTATCCTCGCTAGAGCCCTTGAGGCTAATATTATTACTCAACAGGTGTTTGAGGGACTGATGGTCAGATCCCCCAGAGTTCCAACTTTTTATTTATTACCTAAAGTCCACAAGAATGCCCTCGACCCTCCGGGACGCCCCATTGTGTCGGGGATTGATGGGATATGTGATCCCATCTGTCAATTTATTGATTACTATCTTAAACCCCTGGTAGAAACTCTACCTTCATACGTCAGAGACACTACGGACGTCCTGTCGAGGGTCGATGGCATCCTTGTGGACGACGATACCATTCTCGTCACGGCCGACGTCGAGAGCCTATATACTAGCATTCATCATTCCCAGGGGCTGGATGCTGTTCGCCGCTTCCTGGGGACCTCCGACCTGGACGGCCCTTTACGTGAGCTGATCCTCGAGCTGGTCGGTTTTATCCTTACCCACAATTTTTTTTGTTTTCAAAGATCATTTTTATTTGCAGAAGCGGGGCACAGCCATGGGCGCGGCCTGTGCGCCCTCGTACGCCAACCTCTTCCTTGGCGCCTGGGAGAGGGGTATTTTTGGCGACGGGGGCCCACCGTCCGCTGCCCATGTGCTGTGCTGGTACCGCTATATCGATGATATTCTGTTTTTGTGGAGTGGGACTGCCGACCAGCTCGAGGAATTTATGCGATGTCTTAATGATAATACCTGCAACATTAAACTTACATATATATCTAATCCAGTTACAGTTGACTTCCTGGATGTCCGTCTGGAGGTCGATTCTGACCGGCGCATCCAGACGGACGTGTTCAGGAAGCCTACTTCTGTTAATTCTCTGTTGCACGCTACTTCCGCTCACTATCCAGCCACAGTTAGGGCCGTCCCGGTCGGACAGTTCCTCAGGATGCGGCGTATCTGCTCCTCTGAGGCAAAATTTGAATCACAGGCTGGTGATTTAAAACAAAGGTTTCTCGCTCGTGGTTATAGCCGCAGATCCGTCAAGGCCGGCTATGATCGGGCCAGAAAAACATCTCGGGATCAATTATTGCACTCGATGAAGCGACGTCGGGCTGTTCACGAGAATGCACCCATCAGGTTTATTTCAACCTACAACCACGAATGGGAGAGCATGCGCTCTA